>NC_092256.1:6919388-6974388 GCF_036320965.1 Panulirus ornatus | reverse complement strand
AAGGGGAGGTTTGGGTTTAACTCTATAAGATTATTTCCTCACCGCTTAAGGGATTTATTAACGAAAGATCTAGGATGTTTTGACCTGGATCCAATACAACATATCTTCTCAAACTGGAACTTTTGTGGACAGAGATGAAACATCAAAGCTAATCAGTTTGAAATCAAAATCAACATTAGTATCATTATGCTTGTTAACTACAGCTACATCGCTCATGATATTAGAATTTAATACCTTACCCACTAATGGACTTAATAAAGAAAGTACCACTTTGACAACTATATGTAATGGAGCCCACTGAACTCACTGTGGGTCTTGCTGGAAAATTTAGTTTATGTGTTTTGATAAGTTTATATATGTACATGATAATGGAGGGGACAAAGTTCCAGTTGATAAATTCTTAGAATATTTGATTGATGTATTGGATAATATTCATTTACCTGTATCAAAGTCTGTTTTTACTGAACTGATAAAATGTTTATAAAAGACTGCGTATTTCAACTAAATGTAGAAGATTATGCTCAGAAATTTTGTATGATAATGGGTAACTCTCTTTCACCTGTACTAGGTAATCCCTACACGAAACCCTTTGACAGACAGTTACTAAAGGATATCTTACCCTCTAATGCTCTTTGGTTTAGGTGTGTAGATGATGTTCTTTGTGTCTGGCCAACAAATGAAAATTAACAAACACTTCTCCCTGTACTTAACAATTTAGCACCTTCCATTAACTTTACTGTAGAGCTTGAAAATAATGGTATGTTACCATTTTTAGATTGCATGGTCCATTAGGATGAAAATATGTTTAAGTTTAGCATATACAGAAAACACATCAATGTATGTTCATATATCCATTATTACTCAGTTCAACATGATAGAGTTAGATCATAATCATTCTGGTCTATGTTCCTCAGGGTATTACGTATATGCAGTCCAGATTTTATTGATGATGAGTTTGAGAAGATATATTCTATCATATCCAAGCTAAATCATCTTAGATCTCTAACCGATGAATCCCTTAAGTTGGCAAAGAAATCGTTTTATAGAGTTACACCCAAACCTTCCCTTGACACAAAGAACCTTTAAGTTCTCTCTTTTAGTCATGATTTTACATTACTTCCCATGTTGCTTAAATCCTATAATATAAATGTTGCCTTCAACAACAACAGTACTATAAAGAATATCTTAATCAGGAACTCATCAGAAAGTTCTGCTGGCTGTGTCTATAGATTACCATGTAAAATTTGTGATACGTTTTAAGTTGGGCAGACTGGTAAGGATCTTTCTGTTAGAGTTCAGCATCATAAACATAGTATAAGAACAGGGCAAGAATCAAATGCCTTGTTTAATCAGGTTAAGAATTATGATCCTTGTACTGATTGGAGTAATTCCAAGTCAGTTATCAACTCTAACTCCGGTACCACGAAAAAAAATGATTGAATCTTCTGATATCAAATACACAAAGAATTGTAACATTGATATTAGTGAAGGTTTATACAAAATGGATAGCTGTATTGTTGACAGAATTTGTTAACAGCACCCTTTCTTGTCCACATAATAAATTTATGATACACGTGTTGCCAGACTTGAACCCACCCGACCTTCATTCGAGTAGTCACTTGTTTACCAAATAGCGTCCTACCTACGTCTCTTCCTTGTACATCAACTGACTGTTGTATTTCTTTCAATTATCTCCCCTGATGATGTGATCATTACACGAAAGTGCAATTGGGATTTCATCGTGTATTATTTCCTCGTGAATGACAAGGAATTGACTTGATCACGCGCCAAATTGTGATCTTTTCCAATATATATATATATATATATATATATATATATATATATATATATATATATATATATATATATTATATATCACATATATATATATATATATATATATATATATATATATATATATATATATATATATATATATATATATATATATATATATATTACATAATACCATTAAACAACATGAGTTTGAAATATACAGAAGGGAAAGTATAGCTGTAGACTTCTTTCTGTGTTTCAGTGTATATAATATTTCAATCACCTGCGGCGCCATCCGAACTCTGTATAAGCACAACCTTTACCATTCTGCTCATGTGTATTATTCGAGACAGAACAGAACATCATGAAGAGTACAGCAGAGTGAAGCTCTTGCATGGTTCGGCTCTCGAGCAAAGTCGAATAAGACACGCCATTCGTATCTGAAACTCACACTGACCAGCTGTCGCCGGTGGTCAGGATTCATCATTAATTCCTAAAAGTCTGTTGCTAGGTTTATATGTAAACAAGTGTATTCATTTGAGAATGAATATACAGCTATAAACACGCTCATATGTATATATACAATAGCATTGCTACACTCAGTCAGGCAAGCGCCACCCTACACATACAGTAAGTTGGCCTCCGCCCTCATACCATAAGCCTGGGCCAATGGCCCGTCATTCAATGTTTTCTATCCACAATCACATTACCCGCGCATCAATCACCATAAATAACAGAGCCGCTGGAGCCCCAATGCCACCAGATCAATTGGTTCTCGGTAATTAAACGGCGTTTTTTTGGGGGGGGTTATTTATTTCCTGTAATTTTAAGCTCATTCATCATTCGTAAAAAAAAAAAGAAAATAGTCGAGGGAGCCGCTATGGGGCACGTAGGTGGTCAGGCAGTCTGGGGTTCATGGGGAGCGGTCGGTCTATGTGGACATGGGTGCTGGGGGTAATGGCTGGGGTGTGTGGTTGGAGCGAGGATGAGCTGGGGGAGATAACGGTTCTATGGGAGAGGTTCTGAGTGAGGCGTCTTGAGGTGAGAGTGAGAGGGGAAGTGGGCGGGAGATGGAATGGTCAAGTGTAAGCGTGGAAGGTGAGACATAACAATATGGAAACACTGATATTATTTAGGACTTATAAGAGTCGTCACATGGAGAGGAAGGGAGTACATCTACTCACTCATTCACGAGCTTAATCTACAGACTGGGACTAGCGAGTAGCGCTCATCACAGGACATTCTTAAAGGTTATGAAGAGCAGATCGGGTGAGTTATGTGCTGTCAGGTGTTTGTGAGCGGGATGAAGAGATTGTGTGTTTGCAGAATGAAAGCCAGCTGCCCACGTGTGGGTCAAGCAGAGGCAAAAGAAAGCAACCTGAGCCAAAGGAGTGAACACTGATAGCCAATGATGCATTGGCTTTGTGCTGTCACTAACACCCCTCGATACCCAAGTGGGTTGTACATCCCTGGTCGTTAACTGCCTACCACCTATTACCTACTGAGAGAGAGAGAGAGAGAGAGAGAGAGAGAGAGAGAGAGAGAGAGAGAGAGAGAGAGAGTGTATGTATGTGTGTATCTATGTGTGTATGTGTGTGTGTGTGTGTGTGTGTGTGTGTGTGTGTGTGTGTGTGTGTGTATGTATATTGCGTGTGTGTGTGTGTGTGTGTGTGTGTGTGTGTGTGTGTGTGTGTGTGTGTGTGTGTATGTATATTGTGTGTGTGTGTGTGTGTGTGTGTGTGTGTGTGTGTGTGTGTGTGTGTGTGTGTGTGTGTGTGTGTGAGTACCAGATTACTTTACGTGCCATTAACCTCATTCATCCTCCATAAATCCACTATCCCATGCCTGCGTTACTCTCCATGTCTTCATAACAACTTGAAGTACGACGAGCAAAGCCTAACTTGCCTATGATACAGGCAGCTGGAGCTGGTGTCCAAGCTAGAAACATAGAGTATATAACGGAAGGATACAAGACGCACTCTGGTCAGACATCATTAAGTATACACTGTTCACTCCTGATCATCAGAAATTAACGAATCTAAAGAAGAGCGAAATAAAAAGAAATGCAATTCCGTCACTTCGAGTCTGCCCTTACGAAGAAGAAGGCAAAGGCCTCAAACTATACCCTGTGGAAGATCGACAAAGAGGAGATCTAGCAGGTATTTCCAAACATAACATGTGAACGTTACTTCACATTCGAGTCAGTGACTAGAAATTACGGCATGAAATCCAGAGGAAGATGATGTAAATAACTTGATCAAGAATCTTTTCCAGGAACGACCAACAGATGTAATAATTGTGAAGACGATCATCATCTTCACACCAGGGGGTAGAAAAGATACCTTAGCGATGC
Organism: Panulirus ornatus; assembly: GCF_036320965.1. NCBI lineage: Eukaryota > Metazoa > Arthropoda > Malacostraca > Decapoda > Palinuridae > Panulirus > Panulirus ornatus. Next base: position 6,970,259 of record NC_092256.1, on the reverse strand, counting down.
CTGATAACAAAAACAATCCTGTTTGAAGAAGAAAAGAAAGAATAAAATTACTTCCCTCAAAAAAAATGATCCTCTTCCTTTCCTGCGCCAGAGTTCAGGCCTGCAGAGCCCCACTGTAGTTATAGAAGAAAACTACTTCATGTAATTTTCCTGTGAACTTTCCATGACAGTATACTCTTTTCATACCACATGGTGCTCTCTCATCTTTTTTTTCCCCTGCCAGATGTTGAGCCAGAGGGAGTGGTGGGAGAAGACATTTCTCCAGTCTAACTACCCTGTTTGTATCATATATGATAATGATCGTAAAAAAATAAAAAGAATGGTTATTGGTCATCACGTCTCGTCTCTACACACCTTCCCCTGACTTCCTCTTACTCCATCGTCCTTGATAACAAGCACGTCCAGCAGATCATACTGAGGAGAATACAATTCAAGAGAAAATCCAGCTTTCGAAATAAAAATATGCAAATCTACCAAGCATTACCTACAAAACAATAATAAATTAGACAAACATCTTCATTCACTTGTAAGGGAAAAATACCATATCACTACTTAGAAAAGAGGTTATACTTAAAGTGTGCTAAGTAAAAAACCGAAACTTATAAACACTACAGCGAGCACGAACGGATAGATTATAAGTTACTGTTACTCAATCCATCTAAACAAGTCACAGTAATGACTCGGTAGTGACTGCCTTATATGATAACTGGAGCCAATGATGATGACCAAGATAACTGGTGGTGGTGGAGCCAGGTAGGCGGCAGTTAACGAGGCGGTTTACTGACAGGCAGGTGTAATTACCCAACTACCGCGGCCCAGGCGGATCCCAGAGGGAGCGCCACGTCACTCTTACTTACACCCTTGTTTCCCTGACACTCCGCCCCTGACCTGGTGTGCTTGACGGGACGCGAGGCCAACAGGTTTCGTTCGTGTCTATGTATATCTTCGTGTCTCAACCGGTTCCATTCGTGCCTATGTAAATCGTGTCTCAACCGGTTCCATTCGTGCCTGTCTATGTAAATCGTGTCTCAACCGGTTCCATTCGTGTCTATTTATGTATATCTTCGTGTCTCAACCGGTTCCATTCGTGCCTGTCTATGTAAATCGTGTCTCAACCGGTTCCGTTCGTGTCTATGTATATCTTCGTGTCTCAACCGGTTCCATTCGTGCCTGTTTATGTATACCTTCGTGTCTCAACCGGTCCCGTTCGTGTCTGTATGCATCTCTTCGTGTCTTTGTTTCTTGGTTGCATCGCTTGCTTGTTGCGTGTGTCGTCACCCTTGTCTATCGGAGCTGCCTGGCTTGCTAGTGAGTGAGTCTAGATCATATGGTTCGCAGGGCCTGTGTGAGAGCCTCACCTCACCTCTGCTGCGTGAATGAGACGGGCGTCCTCGTGTCTGGCATCACTCGTATTATCTGTGGGTTTCGAGCTGTGTTTGTTTGTGGAGGTGAGTCGTGCCAGCTATGTTTCTTTGCTTTGTGTTTGTGAGTTTTTCCCTCGCCCTATTAGCTTAGGTTTCTTTACTCTCCTTGTTAATGGGTTATTTTCCTTGTCTCTTCGGTATTCTTTACTCGTCTATGTTAGTAGAAATTCTCTTCGTCTCCATTTCTTTGTTTATTTGCATGTGTGAGCTTTTCCTTCTTGTTTTTTTGTTATTGTTGTTGTTTTGCATGTCGGGCAGCCGTCTGTTGTTCTCATTTGTTTTACTAATCTGTCTGTGTACAAGTTCTTCTCCCTATCCTACACTGGCTGTACCTCTGGAAAAGATGAATGTTTGTTTCTTCTATTTTCTGTTTCTGATGGTTGGTATTTGAGATGTTCTCCCTACGTGTTGTTAACGCCTATTAATGCATTGTTTTACCTTCCTGTTTGTGGGCTGTCGTGTTTGTCTGTGTGTGGGGCGTTTCTTCATCATGCTGGTATCCCCTCTTGTCATTCTGTGGTTGGTCTGTGAAGATGGACTTTACCTGCGAGGGAGTTTTTTCGAGTGTGTTTGTGTGTGTGTGTGTGTGTGTGTGTGTGTGTGTGTGTGTGTGTGTGTGTGTGTGTGTGTGTGTGTGCGTGTGTGTGCATGGATTAATCTTCTCGTCTATGTGTGGATTCATCTTATTGTATGAGTGTGGATAAGTCGTCTTGTCTGTGCATTGATTAGTCCTTTTGTCTGTATTTCGATTAATCTTATTGTCAACGTGTGGATTAATCTACTTGTTTGTGTGTAGACTTATGTGTGTGTGTGTGTGTGTGTGTGTGTGTTCATCTTCCCTCTCTATGTTTGGATTAATCTTCCCAACCGTGTCGACAAATCTTTCATTTTTCTACGTGAATTAATCTGGATTTTTACAAGTGCGTTACGCTCCTAGTGTTGGCTGCTGTTTTGTTTGTATGTCTTTTACTTCGTTTGTCTGTAAACTTCCTGAGTGCTGGTTACTCTTGTCTGTGTTGGCACTTCAGCCCGTCTGTGTCAGACGGTGTATGGGAAATGCTATCTGATTTGAATGGGTTTTTATCTTCGTCTGGGGAAGTGGTCGCCACTTGTCAGCGTGTGGGTTACTCTGTCTGTATATGCGTGGTCTGTTCTAGTGGTATTTTGGGGGTTGCTGTGCTCACACTTTGCATTGTCTGTGTCTAGGTTTGTCTGTGGGGTATTTGTTGTCTGTATATAGGTCTGTCTCTTTGTTGTATTGTGGTTAGACTGTATGTCTGTGTGAGCTATTGTTTTTCTTTTTAGTACGTGGGTTGTTATTTTCTGTGGACGTGGTTTGTCCTGCTTTTGTTTGTGTTGCTGTCTTTGTATGGGCTTGTCTGTTAAGTATGGGTTGGTTTGCATGTCTGCTTGTGTGTGTGTGTGTGTGTGTGTGTGTTTGTTTGTGTGTGTGTGTGTGTGTGTGTGTGTGTGTGTGTGTGTGTGTGTGTGTGTGTGTGTGTGTGTGTGTGTGTGTGTGTGTGCATGTCTGCTTGTGTGTGTGTGTGTTTGTTTGTGTGTGTGTGTGTGTGTGTGTGTGTGTGTGTGTGTGTGTGTGTGTGTGTGTGTGTGTGTGTGTGTGTGTGTATGTGTGTGTGTGTGTGTGTGTGTGCGTGTGTGTGTGTGTGTGTGTGTGTTCACCGATTCAAGACCGTACGACCTTTGGCTATGATGCCTTGGCATCATTTGACTTAGAGGTCAGGTCAAAGGTTAGGTCGTAATACCTAAGGGCCGGACGGTAGTGCTCAAGGAGGTAAAGCTAAATGGCGTACGTCTCTTTTGGTCATGTCAACAATACCATCATAAATAACCTTTTTCCCTCACAAACACACTCGCTCTGCAAGGCTCCATGACCATCGCGCTTCGTGCTGCTATGTGAACGTCGGGATCTGGTACAAATCCACCTGTTTTCGAGTTCATTAGTAGTCTGAGCAAAACATCAGAAAGGCATGTTTCCTGAACGAGGCTGTTCATCTTTCTCATCCGCAAAAGAAAAGGAGACGCAGGTCCTCGTTGCTCACAATTAGCAAGCTATTCTCTGGTGGTCATATCAGAGGGAATGACCGTATCAAACCACAAGTTAATTAATCCTAGTACATCTGGGTGTCACTCACACCCACAAATATATACACTTGACCCCATCCCGCCAAAGCCTTACCAATCCCCCGGCAACATATAATGAAAAGGCGAAATTGTAATCAGACCACTGACCCCGATCCCGCCTCTACAAGTTGTCAATTTCTGGGTCCCATCGCCAGCCGCGGCTGGGGTCAGGGATTAGGCTAAATCCTGGGGACTATTGTGCCGGCCTTAATGACCGACCAGCGACATCCATTGGTAGGACTGAGATACACAGGTCCCGCACACACCCCGCCCTTTTCCCCTCACTTCCCTCCCTCTGTTTATCCCATATCTTCCCCCATGGTTCCTCAAGCCCTCACAATGTGAAGTTAATTTGATCACATGGTGGGCCAGCGGCATGTTGCTCACTGCCTGATTCTATAAAGATGTGGAAGGCCTGGGTGAGGAGTGTTCATGCCTGCCTATGTAATAAAATATTTACCTGTATATATATATATATATATATATATATATATATATATATATATATATATATATATATATTTTTTTTTTTTTTTTTCAAACTATTCGCCATTTCCCGCGTTAGCGAGGTAGCGTTAAGAACAGAGGACTGGGCCATTGAGGGAATATCCTCACCTGGCCCCCTTCTCTGTTCCTTCTTTTGGAAAATTAAAAAAAATTGAGAGGGGAGGATTTCCAGCCCCCCGCTCCCTCCCCTTTTAGTCGCCTTCTACGACACGCAGGGAATACGTGGGAAGTATTCTTTCTCCCCTATCCTATATATATGAAATGAAGTGTTTCCCGTTCGTTGCCACTACCGTTGCTGATGTAGCTGTTGTAAGTGCAGGAGGAGAGGTGTCTCAGAGATCTCATATGGTAATGATATGCACAGTCAGACCATAAATTACTTTTACCCTTTCGGTGTCGAGCAATATGAAAAACCGGAGAAAATCTCCGAACGAAACTCTGGCATCTGCGGACACATTAGAAGCTGTACTTTCCCTATATGGGAATATGTGGAGCCACCAGTGGCACTCTTCCTGTCACTTGTCATAATGTAATATGTGGAGCCACCGGTGGCACTCTTCCCGTCACTTGTCATTATGTAATATGTGGAGCCACCAGTGGCACTCTTCCTGTCACTTGTCATAACGCAATATGTGGAGCCACCAGTGGCACTCTTCCTGTCACTTGTCATAATGTAATATGTGGAGCCACCAGTGGCACTCTTCCTGTCACTTGTCATAATGTAATATGTGGAGCCACCAGTGGCACTCTTCCCGTCACTTGTCATTATGTAATATGTGGAGCCACAAGTGGCACTCTTCCTGTCACTTGTCATAACGCAATATGTGGAGCCACCAGAAGTATCATTCCTGTCACTTGTCATAATGCAGTGGCATTGCTGTCAAGCTTACCAACCCTATCGAGACTACAAGAGAGGTTAGTATTTCGTGTGAACTCCATCGCACCCAGAGGTAAAGTAATTCATGGTATGAATATAGACTAACCGTTTACTGTAGATGGTCCAGATACTGATATATGGATGACAACAAAGAGGACATTATATGTTGAGAAGTCAGGGAAGGACGATGTAAACCATAATTTTCAAAGGAAAGTGTGTGATAGGATGAGAAATACAGACGACACGGTCCAAGATGAGACTAAGGTCAATTAGAAGCACTAGCGAAGTATTCTTCAACAGCCGTGGCAACACACGGATCTGACTGTCTGAGGTCAAGTTTTGGACACTGTGGTACGAAGTCGTGCAATGATGATCCTTTTTATGTAAGAAATTCGCCGTTTAAAAGAGAATTTGGAAGAAGCTCAATTTTCGGCAGAATAGTGACGAATGAACCCTGAGAGAATGCATGATATGATGCCTTGAATAGAATATGTTAAAAGGTAATTCATACGAGTAATAGGAAAGCAAATGGTGAATCATCTGGAGAAGAGTAGAATGAAGGAGGTAAATGCGTGCATGAGGGAGGCAAGTGTGAAAGGCAAGAGCAGTGTGAAAGACGTGTCAGGCAAATATGAAGGATGGTGTGAGTCCCAAGGATGAAGGCGGGAATGATAGCTCTTTAGAAGAAGTCTTCATGGTTGATGTAAGTGAGGATTAGCGGTGAAGAGGGTGTGGGAGAGATACAAGGGAGAGGGGCGGAAGGCAGTGCAGCGCAGGGGTTGAGATGAGCAGTAATGCACCTAAATATTTGAAGAACCGAGGTCAGTCATGGGTGAGATACTGAGTAATGGAAGTGAAACTGCGGCTGAGTGGATGTAAAAAGGTTTGTCAGGTAACATGGGAAGTGGTCGTGTGCCTGATGACTGGACGAAGGCAACAACTGCTTTGTTGTGTAAAGGGAAAGATTATGAACAGCTGTTGTCAGAGCTGCACAATAAACCGCATTAGTAGAGCTGGCTGGTCGGACTGCGAGTGTATCATGAGGACTGCTGACTCCTCTATGAGGAACAAGGAGAAATATGAGGGGATGATGGTGTGCACACTAGAGGCTTGCAAATGGGATGCACTAGAGTTTTTTGAGTGAAAAAAATATATGAATAGCTAAAATTAGCCTTGAAAAAGCACATAGTTGAGCTACTGGGAAAGGTTGACGTGAAGCTCTGGGATGTGTATGGTAGAGTTCTGGGTGATGTTATGTGCTTATACAGTGCGGGTCGTGAGTGTGGTGTGAGCGAGGAGTGACCCAGGACTGTCATGTTACCACACCTGTTCCACGTCTTTATATGCTACCTGAGACAGCACAGGCAACTGAACGCCCTAATCAAGGCCATCTTATCATCGATACGTATATTCATATATATATATATATATATATATATATATATATATATATATATATATATATATATATATATATATATATATGCGAATAAAGTGTATATGAACGCGCACCTTCATAGAACATACAAAGCTCCAACAGCCAGGATCGAACCTGGGACCCTTGCCTAGCGGTTAGCATGCCTGCCTCTTGCACAAGGGGTCCCAGGTTCGATCCTGGCTGCTGGAGCTTTGTGTGTTCTATGAAGGTGCGCATTCATATACACTTTATTCGTATTCATATAACTCCGCGTTGTACAGTCAGGTTCGGCAAAACGCTATCAGCTGGCTACGTGTTCTGTTCGGAAACAACCGATAGACCCCGTTGCTCACCATTGTGAGACGAAGGGTATTCGAGTACTTAGTATTTCGAATAGTTGTTTCCTATTATACAGTCCCTTAGCCTAGCGGTTAGCATGCCTGCCTCTTGCTCAAGGGGTCCCAGGTTCGATCCTGGCTGTTGGAGCTTTGTATGATATATATATATATATATATATATATATATATATATATATATATATATATTTTTTTTTTTTTTTTTTTTTTATACTTTGTCGCTGTCTCCCGCGTTTGCGAGGTAACGCAAGGAAACAGACGAAAGAAATGGCCCAACCCCCCCACCCATACACATGTACATACACACGTCCACACACGCAAATATACATACCTACACAGCTTTCCATGGTTTACCCCAGACGCTTCACATGCCTTGATTCAATCCACTGACAGCACGTCAACCCCTGTATACCACATCGCTCCAATTCACTCTATTCCTTGCCCTCCTTTCACCCTCCTGCATGTTCAGGCCCCGATCACACAAAATCTTTTTCACTCCATCTTTCCACCTCCAATTTGGTCTCCCTCTTCTCCTCGTTCCCTCCACCTCCGACACATATATCCTCTTGGTCAATCTTTCCTCACTCATTCTCTCCATGTGCCCAAACCACTTCAAAACACCCTCTTCTGCTCTCTCAACCACGCTCTTTTATTTCCACACATCTCTCTTACCCTTACGTTACTTACTCGATCAAACCACCTCACACCACACATTTTCCTCAAACATCTCATTTCCAGCACATCCATCCTCCTGCGCACATCTCTATCCATAGCCCACGCCTCGCAACCATACAACATTGTTGGAACCACTATTCCTTCAAACATACCCATTTTTGCTTTCCGAGATAATGTTCTCGACTTCCACACATTTTTCAAGGCTCCCAAAATTTTCGCCCCCTCCCCCACCCTATGATCCACTTCCGCTTCCATGGTTCCATCCGCTGACAGATCCACTCCCAGATATCTAAAACACTTCACTTCCTCCAGTTTTTCTCCATTCAAACTCACCTCCCAATTGACTTGACCCTCACCCCTACTGTACCTAATAACCTTGCTCTTATTCACATTTACTCTTAACTTTCTTCTTCCACACACTTTACCAAACTCAGTCACCAGCTTCTGCAGTTTCTCACATGAATCAGCCACCAGCGCTGTATCATCAGCGAACAACAACTGACTCACTTCCCAAGCTCTCTCATCCCCAACAGACTTCATACTTGCCCCTCTTTCCAGGACTCTTGCATTTACCTCCCTAACAACCCCATCCATAATAGGGAATAGGGGAGAAAGAATACTTCCCACGCATTCCCCGCGTGTCGTAGGTGACTAAACAGGATGGGAGCGGGGGGGCTAGAAATCCTCCCCTCCTTATATTCTAACTTTCTAAAAGGGAAACAGAAGAATGAGCCACGCGGGGAGTGTTCATCCTCCTCGAAGGTTTAGACTGGGGTGTCTAAATGTGTGTGGATGTGACCAAGATGAGAAAAAAGGAGAGGTGGGTAGTATGTCTGAGGAAAGGAACCTGGATGTTTTGGCTCTAAGTGAAACAAAGCTCAAAGGTAAAGGGGGAGAGTGGTTTAGGAATGTTTTGGAAATACAGTCAGGGGTTGGTGAGAGGACAAGTGCAAAGGAAGGAAGGAGAAACACTACTCCTGAAACAGGAGTTGTGGGAGTATGTGATAGAGTGTAAGAAAGTAAACTCTAGATTGATATGGGTAAAACTGAAAGTGGATGGAGAGCGGTGGGTAATTATTGGTGCCTATGCACCTGGGAATGAGAAGAAAGATCATGAGAGGCAAGTGTTTTGGGAGCAGCTGAGTGAGTGTGCTATTAGTTTTAATGCACGAGACCGGGTTATGGTGATGGGTGATTTGAATGCAAAAGTGAGTAATGTGGCAGTTAGGGGAATAATTGGTGTACATGGGGTGTTCAGTGTTGTAAATGGAAATGGTTAAGAGCTTGTAGATTTGTGTGCTGAAAAAGGACTGGTGACTGGGGATATCTGGTTTAAAAAGAGAGATATACATAAGCATACGTATGTAAGTAGGAGAGATGGCCAGAGAGCGTTATTGGATTACGTGTTAATTGATAGGAGTGTGAAAGAGAGACTTTTGGATGTTAATGTTCTGAGAGGTACACCTGGAGGGATGTCTGATCATTATCTTGTGGAGGCGAAGGTGAAGATTTGTAGAGGCTTTCAGAAAGGAAGAGAGAATGTTGGAGGTGAGGAGAGTGGTGAGAGTAAGTAAGCTTGGAAAGGAGACTTGTGTGAAGAAGTACCAGGAGAGACTGAGTGCAAAATGGAAAAAGGTGAGAGCAATGGACGTAAGGGGAGTGGGGGAGGAATGGGATGTATTTAGGGAAGCAGTGATGGCTTGCGCAAAAGATGCTTGTGTCATGAGAAGCATGGGAGGTGGGCAGATCAGAAAGGGTGAGATGAAGAAGTAAGATCATTAGTGAAAGAGTGAATGAGTGGGAGATGTATAAAAGAAAGAGGCAGGAAGTCAAGAGAAAGGTGCAAGAGGTGAAAAAGAGGGCAAATGAGAGATGGTGTGAGAGAGTATCATTAAATCTTAGGGAGAATAAAAGGATGTTTTGGAAGGAGGTAAATAAAGTGCGTAAGACAAGAGAACAAATGGGAACATCGGTGAAGGGGGCTAATGAGGTGGTAATAACAAGTAGTGGTGATTTGAAGGTTTGTTGAATGTGTTTGATGATAGAGTGGCAGATATAGGGTGTTTTGATTGAGGTGGTGTGCGAAGTGAGAGGGTCAGGGAGAATTATTTGGTAAACAGAGAAGAGGTAGTGAAAGCTTTGCGGAAGATGAAAGCCAGCAAGGCGGCGGGTTTGGATGGTATTGCAGTGGAATCTATTAAAAAGGGGGTGACTGTGTTGTTGACTTGTTGGTGAGGATATTCAATGTATGTATTGCTCATGTTGAAGTGACTGAGGATTAGTGGAATGCATGCATAGTGCCATTGTACAAAGGCATAGGGGATAAAGGTGAGTGCTCAAATCACACAGGTATAAGTTTGCTGAGTATTCCTGGGAAATCATATGGGAGGATATTGATTGAGAGGGTGAAGGCATGTACAGAGCATCAGTGTGGTTTCAGAAGTGGTAGCGGATGTGTGGATTAGGTGTCTGCTTTGAAGAATGTATGTGAGATATACTTAGAAAAGCAAATGGATTTGTATGTAGCATTTATGGATCTGGAGAAGGCATATGATAGTGTTGATAGAGATGCTCTGTGGAAAGTATTAAGAATATATGGTGTGGGAGGCAAGTTGTTAAAAGCAGTGAAAAGTTTTCATCGAGGATGTAAGGCATGTGTACGAGCAGGAAGAGAGGAAAGTGATTGGATCTCAGTGAATGTCGGTTTGCGGCAGAGGTGCGTGATGTCTCACTGGTTGTTTAATTTGTTTATGAATGGGGCTGTTAAAGAGCTGAATGCAAGAGTTTTGGAAAGAGGGGCAAGTATGGAGTATGTTGTGGATGAGAGGGCTTGGGAAGTGAGTCAGTTGTTGTTCACTGATGATACAACGCTGATGGCTGATTCGGGTGAGAAACTGCAGAAGCTGGTGATTGAGTTTAGTAGTGTTTGAAAGAAGAAAGCTGAGAGCAAATGTGAATAAGTGAGATGGGAGGTAAGTTTGAATGCAGAAGAATTGGAGGAAGTGAAGTGCTTTAGATATCTGGGAGTGGATTTGGCAACGGATAGAACCATGGAAGCGGAAGTGAGTCACAGGGTTGGGGAGGTGGTGAAAGTTCTGGGAGCGCTGAAGAATGTGTGGAAGGCGAGAACATTATCTCAGAAAGCAAAAATGAGTATGTTTGAAGAAATAGTGGTTCCAACAATGTTATATGGTTGCGAGGCGTGGGCTATAGATAGGGTTGTGAGGAGTAGAGTGAATGTGTTGGAAATGAGATGTTTGAGGACAGTATGTGGGGAGGGTTGTGGTTTGATGGAGTAAGTAATGAAAGGGTAAGAGAGATGTGTGGTAATAAAAAGAGTGTGGTTGACATAGCAGAAGAGGATGTATTGAAATGGTTTGGTTACATGGAAAGAATGAGTGAGGGAAGATTGACAAAGATGATATATGTGTCAGAGGTGGAGGGAACGAGAAGTGGGAGACCAAATTGGAGGTGGAAGGATGAAGTGAAAAAAATTTTGAGCGATCGGGGCCTGAACATGCAGGAGGGTGATAGGTGTGATAGGAATAGAGTGAATTGAAACGATGTGGTATACCGGGGTCGACGTGCTGACAATGGATTGAACCAAGGTATGTGAAGCGTTCTGGGTAAACCATGGAAAGTTTTGCGGGGCCTGGATGTGGAAAGGGAGCTGTGGTTTCGGTGCATAATACATGAGAGCTAAGGACTGAGTGTGAACGAATGTGGCCTTTGTTGTCTTTTCCTAGAGGGGTGGCGACGTAAATGAATAAAGGTAGCAAGTATGAACTATATACATGAGTATATATGTATATGTATGTATACATTGAAATGTATAGGTATGTATATGTGCGTGTGTGGACATGTATGTATACACATGTGTATGTGGGTGGGTTGTGCCATTCTCTCGTCTGTTTCTTTGCGCTACCTCGCTAACGCGGGAGGCCAGCGACAAAGTATAATTAATAAATAAATATAAATGATATACATACATATATATATATATATATATATATATATATATATATATATATATATATATATATATATATAAGAGGACGGAGCAGCCTTGGACATAGGGAGCTTGTGTGTAAACATTAGGCTAACCTGACTGCGGCCTTTGTCACAAGGATTATGAACCACGACAGCTCGTGGTCATCCCAGGTAGAACGCTAATATCTACCCGGAATCCTGGGCAACAGTAGAGGGCGAGCAAGAGCAGGGGCTGAGCGCCAGCATGGACGTCGAGAGAATCTCAGTAACGTGCTGTCAGGAACAGTGAGCCGTACCAAAGGACGTAGGCAGGACGCGCCGCACTTTAGTAGTGCACGTACAGGTCGATTTGGATGTGGAGAATTGTGGACCGTCGCTGAGCACGCACGACCGGCCTCACGAGCATATATAGATCGAATTAACCGGAAGAACATGACCCATCACTGAGCAAGGACGGCACACGCCAGGACTCCCGTGTAGCCTGTTGTCTCTGCACCGAAGATCATATTTCAAGGATGTGTAAACAGTTGATGTTTCCTTAAGTGAACTTACAACACCGAGTATTGTGGCAGGAATTACAGTGCGCTGGTTGTTTTGACTGGAACTTAGGTTTGAGTGCATCTCTCATAGCTTACCCTTTACACACTAATTCTATATTGAAAGAGCTGACTCAGTTGTATTCAGTCAGAGGATGTATTCATACTAAATCTTCCTTTATACTCGTGAATTAAGGCGTTTCAATCATTATCAGCAGGTGGACTGAGGTGCATGCCACATTACTTGAGTACCGCTGTTTTTAGACATAGATATTAAACGTTAGGATCTTCACGGCGTTTCCTTATCCTACAGGAAAATGAGTGGTCATAGTATGCTTGATAGTCCATTGGCCTAGGTTGGTCATTAATTGTTCTAATTAAGTGAGTACTTAAACTATAGCTCAGTGGCCCTCATTGTAATCTGAATAGATCATCGCCACAATCAACTAGCGACAATCAGGTTTTTTTTCTCTCTATTTCCTCTAACCCCTATATATATATATATATATATATATATATATATATATATATATATATATATATATATATATATATATATATATTTCATTTGTTTTATTTACTATACTTAATCGCAGTCTCCCACGCTAGCGAAGTAGCGCAAGATAGATATATAGATATATAAAGACATACCCTAGCTTAAGACAGGCACCCATTTCATCGACCACCTTCTAGAGGAGATAAACGGCTGGGTTGACTGTCGTCCGGCTGCTGCCACCCGGACTCGAACCTATACGGATTCGCGAATGAGTCACTTTCGGCAATACTAACCACTACACCACGGAGGGTCATGGATGGGGCACTGTGAGATACAGCTGTACCACGGTAAAACAAAATGAAGATTACCACAGTTAGTGTAAGCTGATGATGCTGTTCTGTTCCCTGGACCAGAAGAGGAGTTGGGAAGAATGGCTGTTACTTTGATAGCATGTGCAGGAGGGGATGGTGGAAGGAGATGCGAGGAAATCTAATGTCTTGTATTACACAGGGATACGTAATTACAGTGCAATGTCACTGAGATTCAAATATTTGGACGTTTTAAAGTAAGCAACTTCTCTGAGTGACGATCGGCAAGGACAGTGGTGAGAAAACGCTGCACTGGAGAGTGGCCAAGTAGAAGAGAGAAACCGAGAGTGCACGTGAGAGATTTGGTGACTAGGATGAACTTGTGTAGAGTGTACAAGAAGTTATATGATGACCAGCTGGTCCCAGATCAGATGTCTGGATATAAAATTTCAGTTTCATGGATCTATCTGGGGAGAATGTAAGACATGGAGAGAAGGATGAGGTACGCAGTGTACGTGGGGTTTGGGGAATGAGGGGAGAGGGGGACAGACTAAGTAAAAAAAAGATGTGAAACAAGGAGTGAAGAAATAGACGTTTGGACGGAAGCCTATGGAAACAGTATGACCAACAGAAGATGCGCGGCTTTCTACCTTCAGGGACAAGAAGGAGGGACAGACGGAGGAAGGTGGATAGATTCAGTGAGGCAGATGCTGAGGGCTGGAGGTATGTCAGATGAGGAAGCCAAGTGGGAGGATCTTTAAACATATTGTACTGGAAGCGTGTTGCATGTGGAGGTGGAGGTGTGAGTGGCGACAAAGCACAATATATAAAGTGTTGTTTCCGAGGGTGGAGCTGTAAGTGGAGACATAGTACAATATAAACGTGTTGTATGTGGAGATGGAAGTGTGAGTGGAAGCACAATACAAACGTGTTATATGTAAAGGTGGAAGTGTGAGTGGAGACATAGTACAATGCTACCGTGTTATAAGTGGAGGTGGAGTTGTAAGTGGAGAGACAGTACAATATTACCGTGTTATATAAGGGGGTGGAGTTGTAAGTGGAGAGACGGTACTATATTACCGTGTTATATGTGGAGGTGAAGTTGTAAGTGGAGACACAGCAATACCACCGTGTTGTATGTGAAGGTGGAGCTGTGAGTGGAGACATGATACAGTAATGATACCATTCAGTTAAGAATACAAAGTGAAAAATTAGAAAGTATTTATATCAGCGTTAGCACCAGTGGGCGAGGGATGAGGATGTGTGTGAGTGAGGTGAGGGAAAGTATGTATACACTTTGGTCCATCAATGAGGAGGCTAGAGTGCTACACAACACATGTATAGACATATCATGGGACGCAACGCTTCATTCAATAAGGCTCCGCTGCAGAAACTATACCCCAGGTGGGGGCTGCAGGACTCCCACGCCGTACTGCACCAGTAGGTGAGCTCAGCGCCCTGAGTGTTTGGTTATGACAAGTCCGGACGGAGAGCAGCGACGGTCTTCCAAAATTATTTCCACTGAGGCCTTGTATACAACCCGAGGGAGCACCATTTAATCTAATACTTGGACCTGTAACAGCGTAAGGTTTGTTTCCCTAACTATCGTAAAGGTCAAAAAGGCTGTTAACGCTGAATGATGCCATGCTCGTTCGCCGAGCATATACTGGCAGGTTAACAAGGCAATGACGCTGTAAAGAGCTTCGTTTATTAGGTCCTTAAAGCAGGAATGCCGTTCACAGTGCACTCGAAAGGCGATAAGTACCTGATAACAGGCATGACTCTCGACATAAGGATCTTTCTATAATGTAGTTTATCATCTTCATCATTCTGGCGACTTCTCTGTAATCCTTAACCTGCAACATGTTGCCCATGTGACGCTCACACGGCTCACTGGTGGATGGTTTGTGACGCTCACACGGCTCACTGGTGGATGGTTTGTGACGCTCACACGGCTCACTGGTGGATGGTTTGTGACGCTCACACGGCTCACTGGTGGATGGTTTTTGACGTTCACACAGTTCATTGATTGATAATTTGTGACGCTCACACGGCTCACTGGTTGGTGGTTTGTGACGTTCACACGGTTCACTGGTTGGTGGTTTGTGACGTTCACACGGTTCAGTGGTGGATGATTGGCAATGATCATAAGCTTCAATGGTTGATAATTTATCAACCTGTCCATTCAGAGTGGCCAACGCTGATCAACCATTCTCTTCATCTGAGCAACACATCACAACTGACGCAACTCTCACACCTCTGTGTATGAACAGCTCTCGACCATACATACAGGAGGTGGTGTATGTGGACCATCTGACGAAGCAACATAACGATCCCTTTAACACACATATCCAGAGAATCCTACGCATGCGCAATGTACAGTGTACATATACATATATATATATATTCTTTTTTCTTTCAAACTATTCGCCATTTCCTGCATTAGCGAGGTAGCGTCAAGAACAGAGGACCGGGCCTTTGAGGGAATATCCTCACGTGGCCCCCTTCTCTGTTCCCTCTTTTGGAAAATTAAAAAAAAAAAAACGAGAGGGGAGGATTTCCAGCCCCACGCTCCCTCCCCTTTCAGTCGCCTTCTACGACACGCAGGGAATACGTGGGAGGCATTCTTTCTCCCCTATCCCCAGGGATAATATATATATATATATATATATATATATATATATATATATATATATATATATATATATATATATATATATATCTTTTCTTTCAAACTATTCGCCATTTCCCGCATTAGCGAGGTAGCGTTAAGAACAGAGGACTGGGCCTTTGAGGGAATACCCTCACCTGGCCCAATTCTCTGTTCCTTCTTTTGGGAAAAAAAAAAAAAAAAAAAAAAAAAAAAAAAAAAACATATATGTATATATATATATATATATATATATATATATATATATATATACATATATATATATATATATATATATATATATATATATATATATATATATATATATATATATATATATATATCATTTTATTTTTCTACTGATATATCAACGTATTTGATCATTTACAAAACATGCAGGGTTCTGGCTTGGATTTTAACACATGAGGTCTGGTTTCCACACCTCGAAAAAAAAAGTTGGGCAGCTAGTGTAAAAAGTTGGAGTAGGATCCCCTTTAATTGGAAGGGGTGGGTGGAAAGTGCTCACCTTTGTAATTACGTGGACCAGAAGCCGTCAGACTATTAAACGTTCGTCCCACATAATCAAACAAGTTTTCATCACGCGGGATATCGAGAAAATTGTTAATTGATATATATTTTCATAAAGACCACAATACTTCGCTTTATTTCACAAACTTTACGTCGATTTCATAAAAACCTTTTAATGAATGACAGGCAGCTTAACCTACTGTAAAAATTTTAGTATTATTACCTATAGTATTATTACCATTATTATTATTATTATTACTATTATCATTATTATCATTGTTATTAAGATAATCATTATTATCATTATTGTTATTGCTAATGTTATCATCATTATTATCATTATTATTAGTATTATCATTATTATCATTATTATCATTATCCTTATTATCATTATTATAAATATTATAAGTTCTAAAATATAATGAATCCTCGTAGAACGAGCAAAACACTTAAGGTCGTAGGCCATATACATGGTGGGAATTGGTGGCTGTAGCTTCACATGACAGCCTTAATTGCTGTGGTAGTTGACAAGCCAAGAACACAAACAACCAACTAAACGTAGGGCCATATACACAGCTGGTCCTCTCGTACCTCACCTTCAGCCATACGTACAGTGAAAATCCTAACTGACCATTCAACAACAATGTCACCACATACCTTGTAAAATTCAGCTGCAGTCCCGGCCAATCCAGCTTCTTTGCCACGCATCATCTTCCGCAAGGCATTTAACACCTTTTCTCTTTTCACCAAACCAATTGCAGAGATTCTCTTGCTCCGCGTATCTCCACGTTCAAAACAGCTCATATCTACCATTCTGCCATCTATCACATTCAACAGTCCTTCAAAATATTCATTCCATCTCTTCATCTCTTCTTTGACTGCTATCATTTCCTCATCTGCTCCCCTTACTGACGTTCATGCTTGTTCTCTTCTCCTCATACTAATCACCTGCTTCCAAAACATCTACTTATCCTTCCTGAAGTGCGCCGATAATCCTCATTGGCCTTTTTTTCAGCCCTTGCACTTTCTTCATGACCTCCTGCTGCTTCCTTTTGTATATCTCCCAATCGCTCTTACTTCTTCCGTGCAAGTAACGTACACACAACACTGTTTTCTCTCTCATTTACACCTGAACTTCCTGATCCCACCATTCACTACCCTCCCTCACATCTCTGCATCCTACCTTACGGATGGCACACGCTTCTGCACATCTGGGCACTGCTTCCCTGAAAACCCTCCATCGCTCGCCCACTCCCTTATTTCCATTTGCTCTCACCTTCTGCCATTCTTCACTCAGTTATTACTGGAATCTCTTCACACAAACATTTTTTCCAAGCTCATTCACTAACACTGCATTCATTCCACTCATATCGTTTCCTCATTTCCTTAATTCTCCACAACTTTTCAACCTCGCCTCCACCGAGAAGTTATCAGAGATCCCACCAGTTGCCCTTCTCAACACATTTACATCCGAGAATCTCTCTCTTTAACACGCCTATCAGTGAATTCATAAATCCGATAATACTCGCTCACCGGTTACCCACCTCACCCACTTATGCAAGTTCCTTATCCTAAATCTGCTATTCCCCATTACCAGTTCTTTCTCAACACAAAGCTCCACAAGCTCTTAACAGCCACTGTTCACACTGGGTACTCAATGAACCCCCTATTTATACCCTTAACTGCCACATCACTCGCTACTGCATTCAGGTCACCCATCACTAACATTCTAACTACCTCAGCAAAATTGCAGACGTTGTCACTCTACTCCTCACAGAACGAAGGCAGTTAGAAATGTACTATGGCGCAGATACACACGACACCATTTGAAAAGTAAGAGACGAAAACTGCAGGACACCGAGGGAGAGGAACAGAGAATCTCTGAAAACAATATTGTGAACATGGCAAAAGGCAATCCAAAACTTCTCCATAAAAGTTCATAAGGAACAAATTATTGATTGAAGTCGGTTAAGGCAGTCAGAGGGGAGAACTAATGAGAATGATGAGAAAATGTGAGAAGAAATGAATGATGAATTCAAAAGTGTTTTTAAAGAGGAGGTCACGGCTGCCCCAACACCAGCAAGATAGGATTGGAAGGAAGTAGAGGTCACTATTGTCCCAACAACTACATGGCAGATTGGAAGCGTGTCTTAGAGATAATCAAAACTGATAAACGGAAGAAATGTACGGAGACACTTGCTTGGCCATTAGAAATGTTTAATACGTTGCTCATGAAAGGCGTATTGCCCTGTAGAGTGGAAGAAGATAAATGTTATGCCTCTCTTTAAGAAAGTTGACTGGAAAATTGTACTGAATTACAGACCAGTCACCCTGCCAACTGTGGTCAGTAAAACACTGGAGAACATAATCAGACCACAAATAAACAATCTGTTTATGGCGAGGAAACTGCCTTAAAGGCGACAAATATTAAGGGGAAGGCTGTCATGCGTCTCAGACTTTCTCTTTGTAGATATCTATGAAATAGTGAACTCTGTGTTGAGCAAAGAGATGAAGAACTAGACTGTATGATGAGAGAGATGAGTTTAGAGGACCTTGAATATCCCTGACCGTAGAAGAGAGAAGAATGAGGAGTGACCTGATCACAACCTTTGAGCTTGATAAAGTAGACAGTGAACAGCTCTTCCAAAGGTGAGGGACAGAAGCAGAGGAAATAACATGAACTTAAGCAAGAAACTTCTTCAAAGAAATGAGATAGATGCGAGGATATACACAAATCACCAACCGGACACCATACAGAGGTTTGAGAAAGTTGTAAGATTGTGGAGAAAATTCGAGAGATGGGCCCCCAGAAGTGTAAAACTCCCTCTCCGTCCACTGCAACTGGGTAATTACACACACACACACACACACACACACACACACACACACACACGCACACACACATACATACACACACCTCTGTGGTGTAATGGTTAGCGCTATTAACCGTCAAGCATGCATAGGCCACCTGGGATCAAACCTGCCTGGGTTCGAATCCTGGTTACGGAAGGCACAGTCCATCCAGGTGTTCATCCTCCCATAAGGGATGATCGATAAAAAGGGAACTTGGCATAGACCAGAGTGTGTGTGTGTGTGTGTGTGTGTGTGTGTGTGTGTGTGGTATATACGTACAAGGTTAAGAGAGGGGTTATAACAGCAATCATACACAAATGGGCCTCCGTGGTGTAATGCTTAACGTTATTGACCATGAGTCAGAACGTGTCCGCCCAGAGTTGCATCCACGTGGGTTCGAATTCTAGGCGCGGTAGTCGACCCATACCCAACTCAGGTGTTCATCATCATCTCGGAGTCTGATAGATAGGTACCTGGTTAAGGCTTTGTGTGTGTGTGTGTGTGTGTGTCTGTGTGTGTCTCACTGCACATCTGGTAATAAATCGTTAGAGAGAGAGAGAGAGAGAGAGAGAGAGAGAGAGAGAGAGAGAGAGAGAGAGAGAGAGAGAGAGAGAGAGAGAGAGAGAGAGGCTGTATATCACGTCCTAGTCTAACATCTCCGTTGAAAGGTTACGTCATGAACAGGGATGGTTGGTTGGTTTGGTTGGGCTACATGCCTATCAACTGGCTTGGGTCATTAAAGCCGTCGGCGTCGAGACACATCCATCATCCGACATGATCCTCAACACCTTCTATCAACACCTTCTGCAGGTGTTCGGGATGATTCTAACACCACACACACTCTCACTAGGCATGTGGCCCAGGTGCTCCGGATGAAGGTTCGAACATCATAATGAAACGACTTGATTCGGAGCTTATCATAACTAGCGCTCATCATCCTAAAACAACAAAGGTTACTATCTAATCTTCTGAAAATCCTGAGCTTAAAACTGAATATATGAAAATTTTAAAATCCATTAAATATACGAGAAATTCAGTCCACGTTGCAGCTAAGAGTGAGTATGAGTTCCTGTAGTGTGAATCATACGGATTCGAAACAGAGATCATAAAACACGAGATATCTCTTCCAAGGTACGATGAATTCAGTTGTAGATTTACATGGATATAAAAAACCAAGAGCAATGTTTCCGGTCAAATTGACTGTACGGAATGTATAAAAAGTAGTTAGTGTCGTGTAACTTACTACATAAACTTTTACAACACATTCCAAGGGTAGACTGAGATGTGGTATACTGATTATCATTCCAGAGCATCATAATATAAAAGATTAAAGTTAGTATATATATATATATATATATATATATATATATATATATATATATATATATATATATATATATATATATATATATCATGAGAGGCAAGTGTTTTGGGAGCAGCTGAATGCGTGTGTTAATGGTTTTGATGCACGAGACCGGGTTATAGTGATGGGTGATTTGAATGCAAAGGTGAGTAATGTGGCAGTTGAGGGAATAATTGGTATACATGGGGTGTTCAGTGTTGTAAATGGAAATGGTGAAGAGCTTGTAGATTTATGTGCTGAAAAAGGACTGGTGATTGGGAATACCTGGTTTAAAAAGCGAGATATACATAAGTATACGTATGTAAGTAGGAGAGATGGCCAGAGAGCGTTATTGGATTACGTGTTAATTGACAGGCGCGCGAAAGAGAGACTTTTGGATGTTAATGTGCTGAGAGGTGCAACTGGAGGGATGTCTGATCATTATCTTGTGGAGGCTAAGGTGAAGATTTGTATGGGTTTTCAGAAAAGAAGAGTGAATGTTGGGGTGAAGAGGGTGGTGAGAGTAAGTGGGCTTGGGAAGGAGACTTGTGTGAGGAAGTACCAGGAGAGACTGAGTGCAGAATGGAAAAAGGTGAGAACAATGGAAGTAAGGGGAGTGGGGGAGGAATGGGATGTATTTAGGGAATCAGTGATGGATTGCGCAAAAGATGCTTGTGGCATGAGAAGAGTGGGAGGTGGGTTGATTAGAAAGGGTAGTGAGTGGTGGGATGAAGAAGTAAGATTATTAGTGAAAGAGAAGAGAGAGGCATTTGGACGATTTTTGCAGGGAAAAAATGCAATTGAGTGGGAGATGTATAAAAGAAAGAGACATTAGGTCAAGAGAAAGGTGCAAGAGGTGAAAAAGAGGGCAAATGAGAGTTGGGGTGAGAGAGTATCATTAAATTTTAGGGAGAATAAAAAGATGTTCTGGAAGGAGGTAAATAAAGTGCGTAAGACAAGGGAGCAAATGGGAACTTCAGTGAAGGGCGCAAATGGGGAGGTGATAACAAGTAGTGGTGATGTGAGAAGGAGATGGAGTGAGTATTTTGAAGGTTTGTTGAATGTGTTTGATGATAGAGTGGCAGATATAGGGTGTTTTGGTCGAGGTGGTGTGCAAAGTGAGAGGGTTAGGGAAAATGATTTGGTAAACAGAGAAGAGGTAGTAAAAGCTTTGCGGAAGATGAAAGCCGGCAAGTCAGCAGGTTTGGATGGTATTGCAGTGGAATTTATTAAAAAAGGGGGTGACTGTATTATTGACTGGTTGGTAAGGTTATTTAATGTATGTATGACTCATGGTGAGGTGCCTGAGGATTGGCGGAATGCGTGCATAGTGCCATTGTAAAAAGGCAAAGGGGATAAGAGTGAGTGCTCAAATTACAGAGGTATAAGTTTGTTGAGTATTCCTGGTAAATTATATGGGAGGGTATTGATTGAGATGGTGAAGGCATGTACAGAGCATCAGATTGGGGAAGAGCAGTGTGGTTTCAGAAGTGGTAGAGGATGTGTGGATCAGGTGTTTGCTTTGAAGAATGTATGTGAGAAATACTTAGAAAAGCAAATGGATTTGTATGTAGCATTTATGGATCTGGAGAAGGCATATGATAGAGTTGATAGAGATGCTCTGTGGAAGGTATTAAGAATATATGGTGTGGGAGGGAAGTTGTTAGTAAGCAGTGAAAAGTTTTTATCGAGGATGTAAGGCATGTGTACGTGTAGGAAGAGAGGAAAGTGATTGGTTCTCAGTGAATGTAGGTTTGCGGCAGGGGTGTGTGATGTCTCCATGGTTGTTTAATTTGTTTATGGATGGGGTTGTTAGGGAGGTGAATGCAAGAGTTTTGGAAAGAGGGGCAAGTATGAAGTCTGTTGGGGATGAGAGAGCTTGGGAAGTGAGTCAGTTGTTGTTCGCTGATGATACAGCGCTGGTGGCTGATTCATGTGAGAAACTGCAGAAGCTGGTGACTGAGTTTGGTAAAGTGTGTGAAAGAAGAAAGTTAAGAGTAAATGTGAATAAGAGCAAGGTTATTAGGTACAGTAGGGTTGAGGTCAAGTCAATTGGGAGGTAAGTTTGAATGGAGAAAAACTGGAGGAAGTAAAGTGTTTTAGATATCTGGGAGTGGATCTGGCAGCGGATGGAACCATGGAAGCGGAAGTGGATCATAGGGTGGGGGAGGGGGCGAAAATCCTGGGAGCCTTGAAGAATGTGTGGAAGTCGAGAACATTATCTCGGAAAGCAAAAATGGGTATGTTTGAAGGAATAGTGGTTCCAACAATGTTGTATGGTTGCGAGGCGTGGGCTATGGATAGAGTTGTGCGCAGGAGGATGGATGTGCTGGAAATGAGATGTTTGAGGACAATGTGTGGTGTGAGGTGGTTTGATCGAGTAAGTAACGTAAGGGTAAGAGATGTGTGGAAATAAAAAGAGCGTGGTTGAGAGAGCAGAAGAGGGTGTTTTGAAATGGTTTGGGCACATGGAGAGAATGAGTGAGGAAAGATTGACCAAGAGGATATATGTGTCGGAGGTGGAGGGAACGAAGAGAAGTGGGAGACCAAATTGGAGGTGGAAAGATGGAGTGAAAAAGATTTTGTGTGATCGGGGCCTGAACATGCAGGAGGGTGAAAGGAGGGCAAGGAATAGAGTGAATTGGATCGATGTGGTATACCGGGGTTGAAGTGCTGTCAGTGGATTGAATCAGGGCATGTGAAGCGTCTGGAGTAAACCATGGAAAGCTGTGTAGGTATGTATATTTGCGTGTGTGGACGTGTATGTATATTCATGTGTATGGGGGTGGGTTGGGCCATTTCTTTCGTCTGTTTCCTTGCGCTACCTCGCAAACGCGGGAGACAGCGACAAAGCAATATATATATATATATATATATATATATATATATATATATATATATATATATATATATATATATATGCTCTTTGTGAGATTTTTACACGGGCATCTGACCCAAAGTGAACGTCGACCACACTTTGCTCTCAAAGTCACCGTGTTTGGAAACTAATTATTGAGTTAATTTAAATACTTTTGACTGTAACTGAGTTGAACTGTAAATCGAATCCAATACATAAACTGTGTTTAACCGCAACAGCTTTTTTGAACATCCATGCCAGTGGTTCGTTGAAACTTTCGTTTTCATTTTAAATGCACTTGTTGATAATTTAGTTCATGTTTAATGAAATGGTAAAGCTTTCATGGCAGTTAACATCCTTATTACCAATGTCTCCTAACGACAGAACGAGGTCAAATCAATCAAACAACTTCATGAGCGGAGCTGTACCGCCAAGAGGCCGTTGTACAAACATATGCTAATTATCCAGCAAACGAGAAATGACTGAGCGGGAATACAGACGTACAGTTCACGTATCTAACAAGTCTGTTGGATCACCTGTTCTTCAAATAAACAAAGGTAAGAAAGTAGTTTAAGTTGACAGGTGCAGTCGTAAAGTACACAAGTTCACTTATATCGTTCAAGGAACAAGTTCCCTTAAGCATATATATGTATATATATATATATGTATATATATATATATATATATATATATATATATATATATATATATATATATATATATATATATATATTTCTTTTTCTTTTTCTTTCAAACTATTCGCCATTTCCCGCATTAGCAAGGTAGCGTTAATAACAGAGGACTGGGCCTCTGAGGGAATATCCTCACCTGACCCCCTTCTCTGTTCCATCTTTTGGAAAATATATATATATATATATATATATATATATATATATATATATATATATATATATATATATATATATATATATATGTATATATATATATACTAACACTTATAGGCAGTTACATAGACACATCTAAACTGTCAGATATCAAACAAACACTGCTCATATTTGCTGTAAAAGGAAGAGCAACAAGTCGATCTATCTAGTCGAGCATGTCCACAGATACGCCATTACTGTCTGCCAAGCGCCTTACCTCGTTCACTGTCAGCCAAGCGCCATACCTCGTTCACTGTCAGCCAAGCGTCTGAATTCGTTCACTGTCAGCCAAGCGCCTTACCTCGTTCACTGTCAGCCAAGCGTCTGAATTCGTTCACTGTCAGCCAAGCGCCTTACCTCGTTCACTGTCAGCCAAGCGCCCTAATTAGTTCACTGTCAGCTTAGTACTTGAACTCCTTCACGGTCAAAACCACGCGCTCATCGAACCCGTGTACTGTCAGCCAAGCACTTGAAGCCTTTCACTGTCAGCTCTTGGCTCAACGACCTATTCTACCATCACCCAGGTGCTGAGCGAACCCTTCAAACACCCTCAGGATCCCTGTACATCGACACTGCCAAAAAACACACACAAAACACATCAGTATAGCAAGTGAGAGCACCCAGCTACGCTGTCAAGCACATCTGTGGTCATGGTAAGGAAGTGCTGGGCAACACTCACCCACTTCAGGCAATCAAGCATAACTACACAAGCAAACGCAGTAACCGCCCTTACGGAAGGATGACCAAGTGTTGCATCAACACTTCGCGGAAGCACGACGGTAAGACCTTTGAAGAAGATGATACGACCCTTGAACACGATGATACAATCTTTGCGAACAAGACGGTACGACCCTTGAACACGACGTTACAAACTTTGAACAAGACGGTACGATCCTTGAACACGACGTTACAACCTTTGAACAAGACGGTACGACCCTTGAACACGACGTTACAACCTTTGAACAAGACAGCACGATCCTTGAACACGACGTTACAACCTTTGAGCAAAGACGGTACGACCCTTGAACACGATGATACAATCTTTGAACAAGACGGTACGACTCTTGAACACGACGTTACTACCTTCGAACAAGATGGTACGGCCCTTGAACACGACGTTACAACCTTTGAACAAGACAACACGACCCCTGAACACGACGCTGCAACCTTTGAACAAGGCGGTACGACCGTTCAACATGACGTTACAACGTTTGAACAAGACGGTCTGACTCTTGAACACGACTTTACAACCTTTGAACAAGACGGTACGACACTTGAACACTACGGTACAATCTTTGAACAAGACGGTACGACCCTTGAACACGACGTTACAACCTTTGAAAAAGACAGCACGATCCTTGAACACGACGTTACAGCATTTGAACAAGACGATACAACCCTTGAACACGACGTTACAACCATTGAACGAGATGGTGCGAGCCTTGAACGCGACGTTACAACCTTTGAACAAGACGGTTCGACCCATGAACATGACGTTACAACCGTTGAACAAGACGGCACGACCCTTGAACACCACGTTACAACCTTTGAACAAGAAGGTACGACCCTTGAACACGACGTTACAACCTTTGAACAAGACGGTACGACCCTTGTACACGACGTTACAACCTTTGAACATAACAGCACGACCCTTGAACACGACGTTGCAACCTTTGAACAAGACGGTACGACCCTTGAACATGAGGTTACAACCTTTGATCAAGACGGTACGAGCCTTGAACACGACGTTACAACTTTTGAACAAGAAGGTAAGACCCTTGAACACGATGTTACAACCTTTGAACAAGACAGCACGACCCTTGAACACAACGTTACAACCTTTGAACAAGACGATACGACCGTTAAACATGACGTTACAACGTTTGAACAAGACGGTTTGACCCTTGAACACGACGTTACAACCTTTGAACAACACGTTCCGACCGTTGAACACGATGTTACAACCTTTGAACAAGAAGGTACGACCCGTGAACACGACGTTACAGCCTTTGGACAAGACAGTACGACCCTTGAACACAAAGTTACAACGTTTGAACAAGACGGTTCGACCGTTGAACACGACGTTACAACCCTTGAACAAGACGGTAAGACCCTTGAACATGACGTTACAACCTTTGAACAAGAAGGTACGACCCTTGAATACAACGTTAAAACCTTTGAGTAAGGCGGTACGACCCTTGAACACGACGTTACAACCTTGGAACAAGAAGGTACGACCCTTCAACGCAACGTTAAAACCTTTGAACAAGACATTACGACCCTTGACCACGACGTTACAACTTTTGAACAAGACGGTGCAAGCCTTGAACGCGACGTTACAACCTCTGAAAAAGACGGTACGACCCTTGAACACGACGTTACATTCTTTGAACAAGACAGTACGGCCCTTGAACACAACGTTACAACCTTTGAACAAGACGGTACAACCCTTGAACACGACGTTACAACCTTTGAACAAGACGGTGCGAGCCTTGAACGCGACGTTACAACCTCTGAAAAAGACGGTACGACCCTTGAACACGACGTTACATTCTTTGAACAAGACAGTACGACCCTTGAACACAACGTTACAACCTTTGAGTAAGGCGGTACGACCCTTGAACACGACGTTACAACCTTGGAACAAGAAGGTACGACCCTTGAACGCGACGTTAAAACCTTTGAACAAGACATCACGACCCTTGACCACGACGTTACAACTTTTGAACAAGGCAGCATGACCCTTGAACACGACGTTGCAACCTTTGAACAAGACGGTACGACCCTTGAACACGACGTTACAACCTTTGAACAAGACGGTGCGAGCCTTGAACGCGACGTTACAACCTCTGAAAAAGACGGTACGACCCTTGAACACGACGTTACATTCTTTGAACAAGACAGTACGACCCTTGAACACAACGTTACAATCTTTGAACAAGACGGTACAACCCTTGAACACGACGTTACAACCTTTGAACAAGACGGTGCGAGCCTTGAACGCGACGTTACAACCTTTGAACAAGACGGTACGACTCTTGAACACGACCTCAACCTTTGAACAAGACAGCAAGACCCTTGAACATGACCTTACAACCTTTGAACAAGACAGCACGACCCTTGAACACGACGTTGCAACCTTTGAACAAGACGATACGACCGTTAAACATGACGTTACAACGTTTGAACAAGACGGTTTGACCCTTGAACCCAAGAAGTCGCACCCCTCACGCTCAAGAGCTCTTGTCGTCATACCCAGGTGATTAAGGCGGTGTAGTAAGTACCGACCAGGTGTATAGGAACATTAATTCATGGCGCTGCCCCGCCCTTGTGAACTACGTATAGCGTTTTCACAGGTAATAACTTAATGACCCATCTTGACTCCGAGTTATTATCGGTTCCCTTCACTTCGCCCTTAAGGAAGTTATTCTTACGTTAGGTCACCATAAATTGTATCTTCACAAGTCATCAATTTGACTTAGATGCCAATTTTCTCATATTACACCCTCGGTCTCACCTTGTGAGCGGCTTCGTCTTATATACATACTCACAACCTTCGTTATATGTATTTCGACTCCCACTACGTCGTCACCATTCATATCATGATTGGGTTTCTATTGTGTTTTTATGCCTCGCCTTTTCTCAATACATGACTCATGCTTCGATTATGGCTTCGCAGCAACGTAATGACTTCCAAGAGTCGAGCAGTCGATCATTTCTTCGGATGGGTATTTACAGGTCCATCCTACAATCTTCTGGTGTGAGGAAATTAGCTGTGCTGCTGGAGGCTTCATTATATTAATAAGCAAGTGATCTGAGCTAACTATATTTGTTTTCTTCGGGGGGGAACTGGTGCCTTTTTTAAGCTGGGGACACCTAACCATTTTTCTTCAAGCTGTAATGAAGTGGTTCAGAAGCTGCTCCGCCCACCTGAGCTGATGTGAAGCGTTCGAAGGTTTCATTTCTATACTGTATATCTCTAATCATGTTCGTTTGTGACGCTCGATAGTTTAACAAAACGTACAGGGATCGGAGACTCAAAGAAAATGTTGTTAGATTCAAAATGCTGTGTATTTGCGACGAAACTATAACTCTATTACTTTATCGTCTGACCTAGATTATCAATACCATATAGTTTCCAACAA
Organism: Panulirus ornatus; assembly: GCF_036320965.1. Taxonomy (NCBI): domain Eukaryota; kingdom Metazoa; phylum Arthropoda; class Malacostraca; order Decapoda; family Palinuridae; genus Panulirus; species Panulirus ornatus. Next base: position 6,942,272 of record NC_092256.1, on the reverse strand, counting down.
AAGGTGATTCAGGATAATAGCAGATATCTGTCATGCGGTAATTACAGTTTTCACGAATGTGGATATGAATTGAATTTCTTAACCAATGCTTCCCTTGAGATAACTATCATAACTACGGGTCGCGTACTGGACGAACACCGTCACTTCCTGGACACACGAGTCACTGATTCGGACGAAGTCCTACATAAGAAATCTATTCTTCCTAGACTGGTTGGTTTGACGTTGATCTGTAGCATTCAAGAGTACAATCATTTGATAGACAGTACGATCAAAATGTTAACAATATGCTTAAAGACCTCTCAATTGATCTGATTGGTTGAGCACAAGTACAGAATGTGCAACGATTTAAATATTACTTTTTGAAAATGTTATTCGAATAACAGAATTTCAGATTCTAAAGAAACTGGCTACAGAAGCGATACGTTGATCACCTAAGCAAAAGATGAGAATTCGAAGCGTTCATTCTTCTCTGTGATCTTCTCAGTGTTCGGTCATCGACTAGCTTAAAAATACGGTAAGTTGTCGGAAAATCAATTTCTCGATTCGAGAAGGGAACCTGCTCTGCTTGATCTGCAGCAGTGTAGGTGTATTGGTTAACGTTGCTGACCATGAGTCTTGCACGAGCCAGCCCTGGTTTGAGTCATGGCCGCGGTAGTTTGCCAACAGCCAACCCACCTTTCACCCCTTCCTAGGGACTGATTCATCGAAACCACAGCTCCCTTTCTACATCCAGGCCCCACAGAACTTTCTATGGTTTACCCCAGACGCTTCACATGCCCTGGTTCAATCCATTGACAGCACGTCGACCCCGGTATACCACATCGTTCCAATTCACTCTATTCCTTGCACGCCTTTCACCCTCCTGCATGTTCAGGTCCCGATCACTCAAAATCTTTTTCAGTCCATCTTTCCACCTCCAATTTGGTCTCCCACTTCTCCTCGTTCCCTCCACCTCTGACACATATATCCTTTTGTTCAATCTTTCCTCACTCATTCTCTCCATGTGACCAAACAATATATATATATATATATATATATATATATATATATATATATATATATATATATATATATATATATATACACGTATACATAGGTATACGTATGTAAGTAGGAGAGCTGGCCAGAGAGCGTTATTGGATTACGTGTTAATTGATAGGCGCGCGAAAGAGAGACTTTTGGATGTTAATGTGCTGAGAGGTGCAACTGGAGGGATGTCTGCTCATTATCTTGTGGAGGCGAAGGTGTAGATTTGTAGAGGTTTTCAGAAAAGAAGAGAGAATGTTGGGGTGAAGAGAGTGGTGAGAGTAAGTGAGCTTGGGAAGGAGACTTGCGTGAGGAAGCACAAGGAGAGACTGAGCACAGAATGGAAAAAGGTGAGAACAAAGGAGATAAGGGGAGTGGGGGAGGAATGGGATGTATTTAGGGAAGCAGTGATGGCTTGCGCAAACGATGCTTGTGGCATGAGAAGCGTGGGAGGTGGGCAGATAAGAAAGGGTAGTGAGTGGTGGGATGAAGAAGTAAGATTATTAGTGAAAGAGAAGAGAGAGGCATTTGGACGATTTTTGAAGGGAAAAATGCAAATGAGTGGGAGATGTATAAAAGAAAGAGGCAGGAGGTCAAGAGAAAGGTGCAAGAGGTGAAAAAGTGGGCAAATGAGAGTTGGGGTGAGAGAGTATCATTAAATTTTAGGGAGAATAAAAAGATGTTTTGGAAGGAGGTAAATAAAGTGCGTAAGACATGGGAGCAAATGGGAACTTCAGTGAAGGGGGCTAATGGGGAAGTGATAACAAGTAGTGGTGATGTGAGAAGGAGATGGAGTGAGTATTTTGAAGGTTTGTTGAATGTGTTTGATGATAGAGTGGCATATATAGTGTGTTTTGGTCGAAGTGGTATGCAGAGTGAGAGGGTTGGGAAAATGATTTGGTAAACAGAGAAGAGGTAGAAAAAGCTTTGCGGAAGATGAAAGCCGGCAAGGCAGCAGGTTTGGAAGGTATTGCAGTGGAATTTATTAAAAAAGGGGGTGACTGTATTGCTGACTGGTTGGTAAGGTCATTTAATGAATGTGTGATTCATGGTGAGGTGCCTGAGGATTGGCGGAATGCTTCCACAGTGCCATTGTACAGAGGCAAAGGGGATAAGAGTGAGTGCTCAAATTGCAGAGGTATAAATTTGTTGAGTATTCCAGGTATATTATATGGGAGGGTATTGATTGAGAGGGTGAAGGCATGTACAGAGCATCAGATTGGGGAAGAACAGTGTGGTTTCAGAAGTGGTAGAGGATGTGTGGATCAGGTGTTTGCTTTGAAAAATGCATGTGAGAAATACTTAGAAAAGCAAATGGATTTGTAGGTAGCATTTATGGATCTGGAGAAGGCATATGATAGAGTTGATAGAGATGCTCTGTGGAGGGTATTAAGAATATATGGTGTGGGAGGCAAGTTGTTAGAAGCAGTGAAAAGTTTTATCGAGGATGTAAGTCATGTGTACGTGTAGGAAGAGAGGAAAGTGATTGGTTCTCAGTAAATGTAGGTTTGCGGCAGGGGTGTGTGATGTCTCCATGGTTGTTTAATTTGTTTATGGATGGGCTTGTTAGGGAGGTGAATGCAAGAGTTTTGGAAAGAGGGGCAAGTATGCAGTCTGTTGGGGATGAGAGATCTTAGGAAGTGAGTCAGTTGTTGTTCGCTGATGATACAGCGCTGGTGGCTGATTCATATGAGAAACTGCAGAAGCTGGTGACTGAGTTTGGTAAAGTGCGTGAAAGAAGAAAGTTAAGAGTAAATGTGAATTAGACCAAGGTTATTAGGGTTGAGGGTCACGTCAATTGGGAGGTAAGTTTGAATGGAGAAAAAATAGAGGAAGTGAAGTGTTTTAGATATCTGGGAGTGGATTTGGCAGCGGATGGAACCATGGAAGCGGAAGTGAATCATAGGGTGGGGGAGGGGGTGAAAATTTTGGGAGCCTTGATGAAGTCGAGAACATTATCTCGGAAAGCAAAAATGGGTATGTTTGAAGGAATAGTGGTTCCAACAATGTTGTATGGTTGCGAGGCGTGGGCTATGGATAGAGTTGTGAGCAGGAGGGTGGATGTGTTGGAAATGAGATGTTTGAGGACAATATGTGGTGTGAGGTGGATTGATCGAGTAAGTAATGTAAGGGTAAGAGAGATGTGTTGTCATAAAAAGAGTGTGGTTGAGAGAGCAGAAGAGGGTGTTTTGAAATGGTTTGGTCACGTGGAGAGAATGAGTGAGGAAAGATTGACCAAGAGGATATATGTGTCAGAGGTGGAGGGAACGAGGAGAAGTGGGAGACCAAATAGGAGGTGGAAAGATGGAGTGAGAAAGATTTTGAGTGATCGGGGCCTGAACATGCAGGAGGGTGAAAGGCATGGAAGGAATAGAGTGAATTGGAACGATGTGGTATACCAGGATCGACGTGTTGTCAATGGATTGAACCAGGGCATGTGAAGCATCCGGGGTAAACCATGGAAAGTTGTGTGGGGCCTGGATGTGGAAAGGGAGCTGTGGTTTCGGTGCATTATTACATGACCTATACATTGAGATGTATAGGTATGTATATTTGCGTATGTGGACGTGTATGTATATACATGTGTATGTGGGTGGGTTGGGCCATTCTTTCGTCTGTTTCCTTGCGCTACCTCGCTAACGCGGGAGACAGTGACAAAGCAAAATAGATATGAAATAAATAAATAAATATATATATATATATATATATATATATATATATATATATATATATATATATATATATATATATATATATATATATATATTTGATAATAATAATGATAATCAAAACTTTAATAATGACTATCTAATTATTTTTCATAAGAGTGTGAGATTACTCTCTGTGTGTTACGGGGAGAATTTTCAGCTCTTAACCGAATATAACTCCCGTGTCATTATTCTTATGTGTACACACACACACACACACACACACACAAACACACACACACACATACACACACAAACACACATAAACATACACACGCACACACACTCTCTCTCTCTCTCTCACACACACACACACACACACACGCAACCACGCACTTCCCAGCCTAGACCAATAACTATTTATCGATCGTCCCAGTGGAGAGGTTGAGCAACTGGGTCGGATGTAGGCTGACTGCTTGCGCCCAAGGTTTGAACCCAGGAGGGCCCGTGCATGGATCATGGTCAGCGATGCTAACCGCCATCTCATGTATATGTGCAGAGAAGGCCATGACCAGGAACCATGATACAGATAACGTGCTAAATTGTTGTCCGCTTTCTTTTCATGTCAATACTGCTGGGTGCTGGGACTCAATCGCTTTACTAAGTGTTTTTAATTTTTTATTCACTGATATATATATATATATATATATATATATATATATATATATATATATATATATATATATATGATTTATCTAGTTCTTATACTTAACCGCCGTCTCCTTCATTAGCGAAATAGCGCAAGGAAACAGACGAGGAATGGCCCAACCCATCCATATGTATATACATGTATATACATAAACTCCCACACACCACATATACATACATATATATTCATACTATGCCGTTTCCCATTTTAGCGATGTAGCACCAGGAATAGACGAAGGAAGGCGGCATTCGCGCACATCCATTCTACAGCACCGAAACCAATGTTCCCTGTCCAGAAACGAGCTTAACTGACCTTTCCATGGTTTACCACCAGCCGCCTCACATGCCCTGGTTCAGTCCATTGATAGCACGTCGACCCCGGTATACCATATCGTTCTAATTCACTCTTTCCCCCCCTCTTGCTTCTTCAGACTTCTTGTCCCCCCCCCCCCCACCCCCCGCTTCTGACTCACATACTCTTGTCAACCTTTCTCCACAATCATTTTCTCTATAAACACCCTCTTTAGCTCTCTCAATCACATTCTTTTTATTACATCACCTCTCTCGTACCCTTTCACTGCTTAATCCATCATACCATCTCACACCACGTATTGTCCTCCAACATTCCATTTTCAACAGATCCACCATCCGCTGTACAGCCTCATCTACAGCAACTATTTCTCTCCTTACATATTCTTCAATGCTCCTAGAACACTTCGCCACCTCATCCACGCTCTGACTCACTTCCACTTCCATGGTTCAATTTGCTGGCATGTCCACTCCCATGTATCCAAAACACTTCACTTCGTCCATGTTTTCTCCATCCAAACTCAAACCCTATCTAACCTGTCCTTCAATCCTGCTGAACCTAATATCCTTGCTCTTATTTACATTTTCTCTCAGCCTCATCTTTTCACACACTTTTCCACACCCTGTCACCAACTTCTACAATATCTCACTTGAATCTGCCTCCAGTGCTCTGTCATCAGCAAGTGAACAACAACAGAATCTCTAACCAGGCTCTGTCTTACCCTACAGACTGCATACTCGCCATACATTCTAAGACTAAGGTAATTATGTCACTCACTACCACAACCATAAAGAAATCACACATCTATATTGACATCACACACTCCTTCCGCAGACGACCTTCACCAGAAACAATTAAATTTCCTCTCATCCCACTCGTACACACGCCTTACACCCTTGATAAAAACTTCTCACTGCTTCTGGCAATCTCTCTCTCACGCCATGCATTTTTAAGACCTGCCTCATGGAATCTCTGTCAACCCTATCATATGCTTTTTCCAGATCCATGAATGTCGCATACAAATCCCTCTGTTTTCCAAAGTATTTCTCATACATATTCTTTAAAGAAAACACCTGATCCACACATGATCTACCGCTTCTATAACCAGTTTCTTACTTCCCAGTCTGATGCGCTGTACATGCCTTCACCCTCTCAATGACTACTCTTCTATACAACTTATCAGGTATACTCAACAAACTTATCCCTTTGTAGTTTGAACACTCACATTTATCCCTCCTTGCCTTTATAAATTGGCCCTATAAATGCATTCAGCCAATACTTAGGCACCTCATCATGATCAGCAAATACACTGAAAATCCCAGCTAACCGATCAACAACACAATTACCCGAAGTCTTATGAAATTCAACTGTAATGCCATCCACTCCAGCCGCCATGCCACATATCTTACGGAAGGCTTTCACCATCCCTTCTCTCCTCACCAACCAACTCTCCGTAACTCAATGACTCCATGATACATCACATATAGGCTAACATATTAACTGAATATTACGCAATGGCACATGAGCCTGAGCATCACTTCTCTCTCTTTCTCCCTCTCTCTCAGAAAAGTGTAACAAGATTAATTCCACGGCTAAAAAGAATCAGGTTTCCGGAAAAAACTAAAGGAATACCGACTATTCTCTGTACAGGAGCGAACTCTGTGTTGTAATTTCATACATTTTAAGACGTGCCGTCGAGTTCAATAATCTCGATGACAACACAGCCATCATTGTGGCCAGGAACCCTACCAAACGCATATAATTGGCTGCCGCCAGCATGTGAAAAGGTTCACACGTGTGTAGGGGAACACTGCACACACACACAGACACACACACACACACACATACAGAGCAAATGAAGACTGGACTGAGCTGCCTGAGGTTGTTGGAGATAGAAAAAAGATTGTTCACACAAGAGGAGACTAGATTATTATCATATGTTTTCTATGTTACCTGAGACGGCAAGTGCAACTGGATGCCCTGATTTAAGCAGTCTCATTAACGCTATATATGAATAGGAGCAGGGTGCTGGAAATCCTCCCCTCCTGTTCTAGTTTTCCAAAAGAAGGAACTGAGACGAGGGCCAAGTGAAGCTATTTCCCTCTAAGGCTCAGTCATCTGCTCTTGACGTTACTTCACTAACGCGGGAATAGGCGAATATATATATATATATATATATATATATATATATATATATATATATATATATATATATATATATATATATATATATATATATATCACATAATGCTCTCTAACAGCAAGGACTCGAACCCGGAATCTAAGCCTAATCCAAGCACCCAACTTTTGACCAACTTCTAGGGGAGGATGAACAGCTTGGTTGACTATGGCCCGACTCCCGCTATCAGGATTCGAACCTATGCGCTCGACACCAGGCGGCCTGTCAATGCGTCACGGTCTCTTAGCTAATGACATCCAAGTAGAGAGGAACATTCTCCAATTGTTTCAGCAACTAACCACGTTACGGGTCGGGTCAACAGGTCTTCTCTCTCTCTCTCTCAATTTCTCTCTCTCTCTCTCGTTATAGTATGTGACAGGCAGCCACCGAACAGGGAGGAGGTGGTGGAATGTGGGTAGAGCTTGCCTTGGTATTGGGTGGGATCAGTGACGGCGGTTCAGTAAGCCAGCAGCAGTTCAGTGGCTGTCAGTTCCTCTCCTTGACCCTGCCTTTCTGTATCACAATCACTTGGGCTGCTAGCATTCAATCCCCACACATAACTTCTGCCAACACGTGATTCACACGGCTCGCTGGTCTTACTACCACATTTTCTTGCGGTGAGAGCTACTCGCCAGCTCTACCTTTTTAGACAAAGATTCGTTTTAGGTCCTCGTGAGCAGTAGGTAGGTACACCACACACTGGCGGAGTGTAAGTACACACTGGGCTGGTCTACCCGGCACCTAACTATACTCAAACGCTATATATCCTCACCGACTGGTATTTAAGCGGACCTTCAATGTAATAAGCGCTTATGTGTGATACACTGTCGCTGAAATAAACGCACTAGCAAAACTAGTTACTCCCGTTTTCTTTTCTCTTATGCAGCGCGACTCACGGGCCTCGAAGCTGCTTCATTTATTGACAGCATGCAACAGTTCTTAGATTAAGGCTTTATTCATGCATTCATTTTGACTTTCTTTACCTTCTTTTTGTGGAAGGAGGAGTGGCGGGTGAGGCGGGGGGCTGAATAATGAAACCATTTCTTTTACATCATTCAGTAATAAACCTTTGGAAGAGTTTCAGTACCTTGAAGTGAACCTGTTCATTCAGCACGTCGCGAATAGGTCTGGCACCAAGCTCTCGTATCAGAGCAGAAACTGCTAAGGTAAGCGATGGCAGCTTTCTCTCCCCTCCAGCACTTGCCTTCAAGCTGCTCATAAAAAAAGTGCCGCGGATCTGCTATTCTGCGAGACGGAAATATTGCGATAAATCTCAGCTGAATGACATAATAAGCCATTAATAGCACATCGAAATCCTTTTGAGAAAACTTCTCTAATTGATCCTCTAATGACACCACATGACATCACATGGGATCTGACTGCAAATAATGCGGTGGTTTTTGATTCCATTCTTTACCGGATTAAGAGTTTTACCTGTTTCATTCGTCGATTATCTTTACATTAGTGATTAACAAGCATAATAATCTCTATATCCGATCCTATCTTTGTATATATATATCATTTCTTTCATACTATTCGCCATTTCCCGCCCCAGCGAGGTAGCGTTAAGAACAGAGGACTGGGCCTCTGAGGGAATATCCTCACCTGGCCCCCTTCTCTGTTCCTTCCTTTGGTAAAAAAAAAAAATATATATATATATATATATATATATATATATATATATATATATATATATATATATATATATGTATATGTATATATATATATATATATATACACACAAACATACACACCCACAAGTTTGTATTTTCCCAAGATAGAGCCAGGTGGTGGTCACGCGACCCGGGCTGGACACATTAGTAAATTAGAGTTAATCTGACCACGCAACCTGGTTCGAACCCCAGGGGCGGGGACCCCCAGCAGGAGCACCAGCCCAGCACAGCCATCACCCCAGGACGCCCACCACTCTAGCACAGTCCGACCACGACCCCAACATGGCCACCACAACAACACGACCACCACCCCGGCATGAAGACTAGCCCAACACAGCCACCATCACAGTAGGACCAACGCCCCACCATGGCCACCACCCCAGCAGAACCACCAACCCACCATGGCCACCACCCCAGCAGAACCACCAACCCACCATGGCCACCACCCCAGCAGGACTACCGTCCCAACATGACCATAACCTCAGCATGACCACACCCTACCACGGTCACCACTCCATGGTCACCACCCAAGCACGACCGCTAGCCCGGTGCAGCTACCATTCCAATATAACCAGCACTCCAACAACGCTACCACTCCAGCACGACCACTACCTCAGTATGACCATCATAGCCACCAGGCCAGTATGATCATCATCCCAGCGAGGCCAATATCCTCCATACTCACCACCCGACCCTATTCACCTACCTCAGCACAAGCAGTAGCTCTTTGCCGAACTCACTAGGCACTGACCGACAGGAGATCGACGTGGCCTTATAAAGGACGATTGGTAGTCGATTAGTCGAACAGAAAGTTCCTTTTTAAAGGCAATGATGGCTCCTCAGCCTCACTCCTTGGTGAAAATAGGCAGAAGTTTGAAACTGGCTGGGGAGACGATATGCTCAATATGTGTGTTCAATATTATGCACTTCGTATGTATATATAACATATATATATGTATATATATATATATGTATATATATTTATATATATATATATATACATATATATATATATATATATATATATATATATATATATATATATATATATATATATATACTTTCTACCCCTCGCCCATCCTATGGCTAACATCATATCCCATCGCTCCATTTGTTACCATGTCCACGCTTAAGTATCTAATACACTCCTCCTTCACGTTCTCTTCATTTTAACTCAAACTTTAACTAAACTGTCACCTTTCATTGGTAAACTTCATAATCATACTATTATTCACATTCATACTCAAATTTCTCTTTTCACACACTCTCCCAAACTCAGGCACCAGCTTCTGCAGTATCCCACTCGAATCTGCCACCAGAGCCGCGTCATCAGCAGAGAACAACTGACTCACCTCTTAGGCCCATCCCTCTCCGACATACTTCAGACCTACAATCTATTCATTCATCTTTGTATTTAGCGATCTACTTAATCATTTAGTGCTGTTAGCTTCATAAGTGTGACCCAGAGATGTAGGTGAAATTCAAAGAGAACACTTGAATGAAATCTACGTCAGCAACCTGACAGCATCTCTAGATAGGTCTTCTTACGCCCCAGTGAGCAAGGACTCGAACCAAAGCAACATATCGCCGAGTCGACAAACCACACCATCCAACCAACACACACACACACACACTCCCCCAGGTGTACACCCGCCAGCCCCTGAGCGAGCCCGAGTATTTACAACTTAAGGAGAAGTACGAGTTCAGGGGGAGGCGGGAGGATGCACTGGAATTTATTAGTATATTCGCATCGTGGAAGTCGTGTTGGGAGGAGATGTATAACAATTTATCCAACCAAGGTCCTGCTCAGAATACCTATAAGTTTCTGCCGTGAGGAAATTCTTGCCCTTTACCCTCCACAAGGTGTAATGTAAACGCTAAGATAAATGCCCCGAAATCATCAAGATGCAAATATACTGAAAAGCTCGTACGGTTCATTATACAGCGTAGATATTTGTGGGTATTATGTTTAGTTGTTCTGAATGATAATATATATATAAATATATATATATATATATATATATATATATATATATATATATATATATATATATATATATATATACTTAGAAAAGCAAATGGATTTGTATGTAGCATTTATGGATCTGGAGAAGGCATATGATAGAGGTGATAGAGATGCTCTGTGGAAGGTATTAAGAATATATGGTGTGGGAGGCAAGTTGTTAGAAGCAGTGAAAAGTTTTTATCGAGGATGCAAGGCATGTGTACGTGTAGGAAGAGAGGAAAGTGATTGGTTCTCAGTGACTGTAGGTTTGCGGCAGGGGTGTGTGATGTCTCCTTGGTTGTTTAATTTGTTTATGGATGGGGTTGTTAGGGAGGTGAATGCAAGAGTTTTGGAAAGAGGGGCAAGTATGAAGTCTGTTGTGGATGAGGGAGCTTGGGAAGTGAGTCAGTTGTTGTTCGCTGATGATACAGCGCTGGTGGCTGATTCATGTGAGAAACTGCAGAAGCTGGTGACTGAGTTTGGTAAAGTGTGTGAAAGAAGAAAGTTAAGAGTAAATGTGAATAAGAGCAAGGTTATTAGGTACAGTAGGGATGAGGGTCAAGTCAATTGGGAGGTAAGTTTGAATGGAGAAAAACTGGAGGAAGTAAAGTGTTTTAGATATCTGGGAGTGGATCTGGCAGCGGATGGAACCATGGAAGCGGAAGTGAATCATAGGGTGGGGGAGGGGGCGAAAATCCTGGGAGCATTGAAGAATGTGTGGAAGTCGAGAACATTATCTCGGAAAGCAAAAATGGGTATGTTTGAAGGAATAGTGGTTCCAACAATGTTTTATGGTTGCGAGGCGTGGGCTATGGATAGAGTTGTGCGCAGGAGGGTGGATGTGCTGGAAATGAGATGTTTGAGGAAAATGTGTGGTGTGAGGTGGTTTGATCGAGTAAGTAATGTAAGGGTAAGAGAGAAGTGTGGAAATAAAAAGAGCGTGGTTGAGAGAGCAGAAGAGGGTGTTTTGAAATGGTTTGGTCACATGGAGAGAATGAGTGAGGAAAGATTGACCAAGAGGATATATGTGTCGGAGGTGGAGGGAACGAGGAGAAGTGGAAGACCAAATTGGAGGCGGAAAGATGGAGTGAAAAAGATTTTGTGTGATCGGGGCCTGAACATGCAGGAGGGTGAAAGGAGGGCAAGGAATAGAATGAATTGGATCGATGTGGTATACCGGGGTTGACGTGCTGTCAGTGGATTGAATCAGGCCATGTGAAGCGTCTGGGGTAAACCATGGAAAGTTGTGTGGGGCCTGGATGTGGAAAGGGAGCTGTGGTTTCGGGCATTATTGCATGACAGCTAGAGACTGAGTGTGAACGAATGGGGCCTTTGTTGTCTTTTCCTAGTGCTACCTCGCACACATGAGGGGGGAGGGGGATGGTATTCCATGTGTGGCGAGGTGGCGATGGGAATGAATGAAGGCAGACAGTGTGAATTGTGTGCATGGGTATATATGTATGTGTCTGTGGGTATATATATATGTGTTCATTGAGATGTATAGGTATGTATATTTGCGTGTGTGGACGTGTATGTATATACATTGTGTATGGGGGTGGGTTGGGCCATTTCCTTCGTCTGTTTCCTTGCAAACGCGGGAGACAGCGACAAGGCAAAATAAATAAAAAATAAATATATATATATATATATATATATATATATATATATATATATATATATATATATATATATATATATATATATATCCCTGGGGATAGGGAAGAAAGAACACTTCCCACGTATTCCTTGCGTGTCGTAGAAGGCGACTAAAAGGGGAGGGAGCGGGTGGCTGGAAATCCTCCCCTCTCGTGTTCTTTTTTTTCTTTTTTTTTTTAAATTTTCCAAAAGAAGGAACAGAGAAGGGGGCCAGGTGAGGATATTCCCTCTGGCGAATAGTATGAAAGGTAGAAAAAGAAAGATATATATATATATATATATATATATATATATATATATATATATATATATATATATATATATATATATATATATATATATATATATCCCTGGGGATAGGGAAGAAAGAATACTTCCCACGTATTCCCTAGGTGTCGTAAAAGGCACCTAAAAGGGGAGGGAGCGGGACCTGGAAAAACAGAGAAGGGGGCTAAGTGAGGATATCCCCTCTAAGGCTCAGTCCTCTGTTCTTAACTCTACCTCGCTAACGCGGGAAATGGCGTTATATATATATATATATATATATATATATATATATATATATATATATATATATATATATATATATATATATGTGTGTGTGTGTGTGTGTGCGTGTGTGTGTGTGAGAAGATAGGTGCGTATCGAGGTCGACCTCATGTCCCAATCCTGCTTACACCTCGACGAGCGAGACTCGAACCCCAGCTTAGAGAGGAGCAGACGAACGCTTTACCACTAAGCAACAGAGCGTTTAAGAAATCGAGCTTATCTGGTCGTCATGCAATATCCGTTTATTTTGCAACATGCGACGCAAGTCTTCCTGGCAACACACACGTACGTCATGATCGTACGTCGTAGGGGCTTACTGGTGAACGTAGCAAGAAGTAACTCCTGGTTACAGGGCGTCGTGTGGACTGTAGTAGGAAGATCAGGTGCTCGACTGGCATCAAACAAGCAAGTCCCTGTCAGTCCTCAGGGGTCTCGTGGTAGCGTGTTCGTCACTGCCTCTCCAGGTAGTCCGTTCGAGTCTCACTAATGGACCTGTTTGTTCTTGGATGTGTGGGTGCTGTCTGGGTGCTAGGCACTTACTATATGACACACACACAAACACATATTCAATCATCTTTTATGAACTGCGTGCTATTTCCTGCGAAAGCGATGTTGAGTGAAGAACAGATGGTAGAAAATTCCACACGTGACCCCTTCTTTTGGAAAGTAATGCAGGAACGGAGGATTTCCAGCTACCTGCTCCCGCGACACTTAAGTCGCCATTTACGACATACAGGGAATATGTGGGCAGTGTCCACTCTCCCCTATCCCAAGGGTTAACATTATAATACAATAAAACAATGAAACTGAGAATGTCAAGTCTGGTCATATGACCTGCCGTAAAGCTCATGTGTATACTGATACGACTCACTAAGGTGAGGTTAGTTGTCCACTGCCCATAGAAGAAATTCACATTAACACGCACAGCGAAGATTCCACAATTATTTTCCTACTGAATCTCCAGCTGGAGTGAAGTATAAGTGAAGCATTACTCCACTCTGTATTGTGGTTCTCATTACGAAATTGATTAAAGATAAACAAAAATGTTTGTGTCATATCAAATTGCCTTCGTACCTCTCTAATGACTCCAGTGCTGAAAATTGCAGCCAGTTAGACCAATTCTTATTTCAGTACACCGCCTGTTAGACATCCTACATACTCCAGGGTTACTGCATTAGTCTGACTACATTCTGACTTTCAACAGACAACCTGTGGCTTTAACGTAGGGCATTTCTGAACATATCTGACAACTAAATTTTTCAACATAAGGAGCTTTGAAATTGTGATAGACATATATGGTCAACTTCAGTGTTATACACCACCGAGGTGAAGTGATTAGTGCTGTTGACTGTGACGCTTCACGGGCCTTTAGGGGTCGAGCACATAGATTCGAATCCTGGTTGCGTTATTCTGTCCACGGATAACCTAGCTGTTCATCCTTCACGAGTTGGTCGGTAAGCTGGGCAGCTGACTATATATATATCATCTTTTATTCTTTATTATTATACTTTGATGCTGTCTCCCGCGTTAGCAAGGTAGCGCTAGGAAGCAGACGAAAAAATGGCCCAACCCACCCACATACACAGGTATATACATACACGTCCACACACGCACATATACATACCTATACATTTCAACGTATAAATATATATATACATACACAGACATATACATATACACAAATGTACATAATTCACACTTGCTGCCTTTATTCATTCCCGTCGCCACCCCGACGCAAGGTAGCGCTAGGAAAAGACAACAAAAGCCACATTCGTTCACACTCAGTCTCTAGCTGTCATGTATAATGCACCGAAAACACAGCTCCCTTTCCACATCCAGGCCCCACACAACTTTCCATGGTTTACCCCAGACGCTTCACATGCCCTGGTTCAATCCACTGACAGCACGTCGACCGTGGTATAAAACAGCGTTCCAATTCACTCTATTCCTTGCACGCCTTTCACCCTCCTGCATGTTCAGCCCCCAATCGCTCAAAATCTTTTTCACTCCATCTTTCCACCTCCAATTTTGTCTCCCACTTCTCGTTCCCTCCACCTCTGACACATATATCCTCTTTGTCAATCTTTCCTCACTCATTCTCTCCATGTGACCAAACCATTTCAAAACACCCTCTTCTGCTCTCTCAACCACACTCTTTTTATTACCCCACATCTCTCTTACTCTTTCATTACTTATTCGATCAAACCACCTCACACCACATACTGTCCTCAAACATCTCATTTCCAACACATCCACCCTCCTCCGCACAACTCAATGTATATCCCACGCCTTGCAACCATATAACATTGTTAGAACCGCTATTCCTTCAAACATACCTATTTTTGCTTTTCGAGATAACGTTCTCGCCTTCCACACATTCTTCAACGCTCGCAGAACATTTGCCCCTCCCCCACCCTGTGACTAACTTTCGCTTCCGTGGTTCCATCCGCTGCCAAATCCACTTCCAGATATCTAAACCACTTCACTTCCTCCAGTTTTTCTCCTTTCAAACTTACCTCCCAATTGACTTGTCCCTCAACCCGTCAACTGAATTTAATAATTTGCCCTTATTCATATTTACACTAATCTTTCTTCTTTCACACACTATACCAAACTCAGTCACCAGCTTATGCAGTTTCTCACCCGAGTCAGCCACCAGCGCTGTATCATCAGCGAACAACAACTGACTCACTTCCCAAGTCCTCTCATCCACAACAGACTGCATACTTGGCCCTCTCTCCAAAACTCTTGCATTCACCTCCCAAACAACCCCATACATAAACAAATTAAACGACCATGGAGACATAACGCACCCCTGCCGCAAACCGACAATCACTGGGAACCAATCACTTTCCTCTCTTCCTATATTCCTACTCGTACACATACCTTACATCCTCGATGAAAGCTTTTCACTGCTTCTAGCAACTTAAGTCCCACACCATATAATCTTAATACCTTCCACAGAGCGTCTCTATCAACTCTATCATATGCCTTCTCCAGATCCATAAATGCTATATGCGAATTCATCTGCTTTTCTAAGAATTTCTCACATGCATTTTTCAAAGTAAACACCTGATCCACACATCCTCTACCACTTCTGAAACCACACTGCTCCTCACCAATCTGATGCTCTGCACATGTCTTGACCCTCTCAATCAATACCCTCCCATATCATTTCCCAGGAATACTCAACAAACCTATACCTCTGTAATCTGAACACTCATCTTTATCCCCTTTGCCTTTGAACAATGGCACAATACAATCATTCCACTAATCCTCAGGCACTTCACCATGAACCATACATATATTGAATATCCTCACCAACCAGTCACAAAAACAGTCACCCCCTTTTTTGATAAATTCCACAGCAATACCATCAAACCCTCTGCCTTGCCGGCTTTCATCTTCCGCAAAGGTTTCACTACCTCTTCTCTGTTTACCAAATCATTTTCCCTGACCCTCACTTCGCACACCACCTCGACCAAAACACCCTATATCTCCCATTCTACCATCAAACACATTCAACAATCCTTCAAAATACTCACTCCACCTCCCTCTCACTTCACCACTACTTGTTATTACCTACCCATTTGCCTCCTTCACCGACGTTCCCATTTGTTCTCTTGTCTTACGCACTCTATTTGCCTCCTTCCAAAACATCTTTTTATTCTCCCTAAAATTTGATGATAATCTCTCACCCCAACTCTCATTTGCCATCTTTTTCACCTCTTACACCTTTCTCTTGTACATCTCCCAGTCATTTGCACTATTTCCCTGCAAAAATCGTCCAAATGCCTCTCTCTTCTCTTTCACTAACAATCTTACTTCTTCATCTCACTGCTCACAACCCTTTCTAATCTGCCTATCTTCCACCTTTCTCATGCCACAGGCATCTTTTGCGCAAGCCATCACTGCTTCCCTAAATACATCCCATTCCTCCCCAACTCCCGTTACGTCATTTGCTCTCACCTTTTTCCATTCTGCACTCAATCTCTCCTGGTACTTCCTCATACAAGTCTCCTTTCCAAGCTCACTTACTCTCACCACTGTCTTCACTCCAACTTCTCTCTTCTTTTCTGAAAACCTTTATATATCTTCACCTTGCCTCCACAAGATAATGATCAGACATCCCTCCAGTTGCACCTCTCAGCACATTAAAATCCAGAAGTCTCTTTCACGCGCCTATCAATTAACACGTAATCCAATAACGCTCTCAAGCCATCTCTCCTACTTTCATACGTATACTTATGTATATCTCTCTTTTTAAAGCAGGTATTCCCAATCACCAGTCTTTTTTCAGCACATAAATCTACAAGCTCTTCACCATTTCAATTTACAACACTGAACACCCCATGTACACCAATTTTACCCTTAAATGCCACATTACTCACCTTTGCATTCAAATCGCTCATCACTATAACCTGGTCTCGTGCATCAAAGCTGCTCCCAAAACATTTGCCTCTCATTATATTTCTTCTCATGACTAGGTGCACAGGCACCAATAATCACTCATCTCTTGCCATCTACTTTCAGTTTTAGCCATATCAATTTAGAGTTTACATTCTTACACTTTATCACATAGTCCCACAACTCCTGCTTCAGGAGACGCGCTACTCCTTCCTTTGCTCTTGTTCTCTCACCAACCCCTGACTTTACTCCCAAGACATTTCCAAGCCACTCTTCCCATTTACCCTTGAGCTCGTTTCATTCAGAGCCAAAACTTCCAGGTTCCTTTCCTCAAACATACTACCTATCTCTCCTTTTTTCTCATCTTGGTTACATCTACTCACATTAAGACACCCCAGTCTGAGCCTTCGAGGAGGATGAGCCTCCCAGCATGACTCCTTCTGTTTCCCCTTTTACAAAGTTAGAGTACAAGGAGGGGAGGGTTTCTAGTGCCCCGCTCCCGTCCCCTTTAGTCGCCTTATACGACATATGGGGAATGCGTGGGAAGTATTCTTTCTCCTCTATCCCAAGGGATAGGTGTGTGTGTGTGTGTGTGTGTGTGTGTGTGTGTGTGTGTGTGTGTGTGTGTGTGTGTGTGTGTGTAGCTTTAATGAGATGGTCCTGACTGAGGCATTTAGTTGTCCTTGCCATCTGTAGGTTAATGATTCTCTTTTGAATATAAATATGAACTAAAACTCTCTATTATACTGGGTCAAGCTGGTCACAATTCAGACACTCAGGTCGTTAAACAAGGGAGTAATGCATCAAGAATCTATAGCCACACTCTAACATACGTGTACAGGAGAGACATCGCGTAGAGTAACGCCTCGACTTACAATCATAGCTTGAGAATAAGAATTGTAGAATCTACATTTATTGTCCCGTCCACCTGACATTAATCTCTCTCGGGAGTAATGGACCCAGATCCCATCATGATGGGCGCCGATAAGAGGATTATCTGATGTGCTCATCTCACCCCAACCCATACGATAGGTCAGCTGACCTCATCAGGTCCTAGTCTCATTTTCTCATCAGTCTCCTGAGGAAGAGCTAAGTGTTTGATCTGAATCTATACAGAACTCCCAGATACCTTTACCTATTTTCCCATTACCGGATTTATAGTCATGTACAAACGTGACATGATATTTTTGTATTTTATACACACACACACACACACACACACACTATATATATATATATATATATATATATATATATATATATATATATATATATATATCCCTGGGGATAGGGGAGAAAGAATACTTCCCACGTATTCCCTGCGTGTCGTAGAAGGCAACTAAAAGGGAAGGGAGCGGGGGGCTGGAAATCCTCCCCTCTCGTTTTTTTTTAAATTTTCCAAAAGAAGGAACAGAGAAGGGGGGCCAGGTGAGGATATTCCCTCAAAGGCCCAGTCCTCTGTTCTTAACGCTACCTCGCTATCACGGGAAATGGCGAATAGTATGAAAAGAAAGAA
This sequence comes from Panulirus ornatus, assembly GCF_036320965.1. Lineage (NCBI taxonomy): Eukaryota > Metazoa > Arthropoda > Malacostraca > Decapoda > Palinuridae > Panulirus > Panulirus ornatus. The sequence continues at coordinate 6,923,595 of NC_092256.1, read as the reverse complement.
AGGATATATATACACATATTCCTATGAGTCCATGGGGAAAATGAAACACGATAGGTTCCCAAGTGCACTTTCGTGTAATAATCACATCATCAGGGGAGACACAAGAGAGAAGTATAAATCAGTTGATATACATCGAGGAGACGAAGCTAGGACGCCATTTGGTAAACATGCGATTGTCGACAATCGCATGTGTGTCAGAGGTGGAGGGAACGAGGAGAAGTGAGAGACCAAAGTGGAGGTGGAGAGATGGAGTAAAAAAGATTTTGAGTGATCGGGGCCTGAACATGCAGGAGGGTGAAAGGCGTGCAAGGAATAGAGTGAATTGGAACCATGTGGTATACAGGGGTCGACGTGCTGTCAATTGATTGAACCAGGGCATGTGAAGCGTCTGGGGTAAACCATGGAAAGTTTTGTGGGGTCTGGATGTGGAAAGGGAGCTGTGTTTTCGGTGCATTATACATGACAGCTAGAGACTGAGTGTGAACGAATGTGGCCTTTGTTGTCTTTTCCTAGCGCTACCTCGCGCACATGCGGGGGGAGGGGGTTGTCATTTCATGTGTGGCGGGGTGGCGACGGATTTGAATAACGGCAGACAGTATGAATTATGTACATGTGTATATATATGTATATGTCTGTGTGTGTATATATATGTATACGTTGAGATGTATAGGTATGTATATGTGCGCGTGTGGACGTGTATGTATATACATGTGTATGTGGGTGGGTTGGGCCATTCTCTCGTCTGTTTCCTTGCGCTACCTCGCTAACGCGGGAGACAGCGACAAAGTATAATAAATGAATAAATAAACATATGTATGTATATATATATATATATATATATATATATATATATATATATATATATATATATATATAGTGTGTGTGTATGTGTGTGTGTATGTGTGTGTGTATGTGTGTGTGTATGTGTGTGTGTGTATGTGTGTGTGCATGTGTGTGTGTGTGTGTGTGTGTGTGTGTGTGTGTGTGTGTGTGTGTGTGTGAGCTGATGTGTCTTTCTTCGTTTGTTCCCTTGCGTTACCTCGCTAAGGCGGGAAGCGGCGATCTAGTATGAAAAAGTATCATACTTGATCGCCGTTTCCCGCAGCAGCGTCATGAACAGGCGAAGAAAGGCTGCGTTTGCTCACATCCACATTCTAGCTGTCATGTGTAATGCAGCGAAACCAAAGCCCTCTGTCCACATTCAGGACCAAGAGACCTTTCCATGGTTTTACCCTAGACTTTTCTCATGCCGTGACGCTCTGTCACTGTATCCCGTGCACTCCTTTCACCCTCCTGCATGTTTATTCCGCGAGTACCCAAAATGGTAATGTCATTCATCAGAAGACAATGACAAGACGAGATGTCCTTGACTTCTCTTTTCGAAGAGTCACTTGTTACGGGGAGGTTCCAGAGAAATGGAGCTTTGCCACTGTAACAGCGATGTACACAGAGAATAAGAGGTCACAGCCTGGATATTATTGTCATATTTCCAGGTGGGGTAAACGCCTCCATGCACATTAGCCATCCAGGGAGTGACATTACAACTTTAGTAATATCATCGCTACATGGTAATCATATCCCTGTAATAATATCCAGCATCTCCGCGAGTACAAACATATCTGAGTGGAAATGAATATATCCATGAATAGTAAACACAATATGTTTGTGATGAAACACATTTCATACTATTCGCCATCTCCCGCATTAGCGAGGTAGCGTTAAGAACAGAGGACTGGGCCTTTGAGGGAATATCCTCACCTGGCCCCCTTCTCTGTACCTTCTTTTGGAATATTAAAAAAAACCGAGAGGGGAAGATTTCCAGCCCCCCGCTCCCTTCCCTTTTAGTCGCCTTCTGCGACATGCAGGGAATACGTGGGAAGTATTCTTTCTCCCCTATCCCCAGGGATAAAACACGACACATCTGTGAGTAAACACAATATGTCTATGAATAAACAAAATATGAGTGTGAGTAAACACATGTCTATGAGTAAACACGACGTGTCTCTGATTAAACAAAAATACATCTGTGAGAAAACACGATGTTTCTCTAAGTGAATTCATTATGTCTGCGATTAAAGATGATTTGTCTGTGAGTAAACAAAATCTGTCTGAGTAGAGACTAGTTGTCTGTGAGTGAACGCAAAACGTCAGTGAGTTAATGCAGAACGTCCACTAGTGAACAAAATATGCCCGTAAGTGAACACAATATGACCGTGAGCATTAACAATATGTCTGTGTGTTGATAGAGAACCTGGTAGAAATATGTAGAAGCTTAACACTGTGAGGAGGATGAGAGGCAATGCAGGTCGTCAACACTTTAACCTAGCCGGATGGTAAGACGATTCTGTTTTATTGTGTTACAGTGAAGTAAGTGAAGAATGTTGGGAGGATGAGTTACATGTTGTCTTACAGTGTACAGATGTTCTGCTGTGATTACCTTTGTGTACCGTTCTACATTCATTCTTGAACTTTTCCATCCGTCGTATAAAAATTTTGAATTTTTTCTCTTTATAAAATACTTTCGACATTTTTTGTTCACACTTTTTTTTTCTTTTTTTCTTGTACAAATGTTTAAAGTTTTTCTTTAGTTGCTCCGATCTTTAAACTTTTTCTGCCTTCGTACATATTTTAAAATTCTTCCTATGTCGTACATATTTTTTAACTTTTTCTTCCGTCGTAGAGATTTCAAAATTTTATTTCCATCGTTCAGTTTTTCTAACTTTATCCCCTTTCGTACAATCTTTTTTTTTTTTAACTTTCTCGCTTTTCTAACAAATTTTTTTAACTTTCTCTACCTTCGTACAGATTTTTGAATTTTTTCTTTCGTTGTACTAATTTTTGAACTTTGTCTTCCCTCCAGCAAATTTCTGAACTTCTTTTGCTGTTAGTATGTAAAGTTTTGTCACTGAGTTGATTCCATTCATCCCAGACTCTCAATCCTTTTCTAAACGTCCTTTGCTTTGCTCCTGGTTATGGTCTCTGACTGCTCTGTCTTTGCATCTTTCGAAGATATCCTTATTGTCGACATCATCAAACTGCTTTAGAAACTTGAATCCATTCTTCTTACTCTTGCTTTCCATGAGAGGTAAGTTATCGGCCTGAAACCTCTCCTTGTATTTCGGCTCCTTCGGTTCTGATGCCATCTTTGTTTTCCTCCTCTAGACCTTCTCTATTACCTCTTTATGCATACTCAAGTCCCGTGACCCACCGTGAGAAATGTATTCTAGTTGTTAGCTCAGTACAATGTGAACAACTTGCTGGACTTTTCAATATCTATATACCAGAATACTGCTTTGATATCTGCCAAAAAACAGTATGCATTCTTAACAGTTAAGCTGGAGGAGCTCTGAAGACAGGCCAAGTACAATATCGACGCCCCAAATCACCATCACACGTAGTGACCTGCACATTGTTTCTTGCTGGATAATACTGATCTCGAGATCTTTTTCACTTGAGTCTTAACCCCATCACATTAACTCGTAATTAACTTTATCGAATAGTTTTGGAGTTTGCTTAGTTCCCCTTGTAACCTGATGCAATTCCTGTTAATCTATATTTCTCTCATGACTATGGCGTCATCTACAAACATATTCAGGTATGAGTCCACTCCTTCTGACAAGTGATACGTGTGTGTGTGTGTGTGTGTGTGTGTGTGTGTGTGTGTGTGTTACGGGGAAAGGGTTTTTCACTCGTGTTGCTCCGTCTTATTGTCTTAACATTAAAATGTTATTATCCTAATCCTTATAGTCTAAAAGTTATGTATCCATACATTCACACTCGTGCCTATGCCTGACACCCTTTCATCGATCATCCTCAAAGGGGTGGATGAACAGCTGGGTCGGTTATGAGCCATGTCCAAGACTCGAACGCTGGTCTGTGTGAGGGATGGGTTGCAACGCCGACCTCTCCACAACGGAGGCTTTTGTAATCCTTTTCCTGTACTGACAACCGAGGGGATATAACATGAATGTCATGATGGCTTGAGGATTGACAGTGCAACAGAACTGCAAATATACTTCACAGAGATTCTTGTAAATATGCTGCTGTAAGAAAAGAAACTATTTTCATCATGTTTGATATATATATATATTTTTTTCTTTTTTTTCATACTATTCGCCATTTCCCGCGTTAGCGAGGTAGCGTTAAGAACAAACGACTGGGCCTTCTGAGGGAATATCCTCACCTGGCCCCCTTCTCCGTTCCTTCT
>NC_092256.1:6899388-6914388 GCF_036320965.1 Panulirus ornatus | reverse complement strand
ATATATATATATATATATATATATATATATCCTCCCCTCTCGTTTTTTTCAATTTTCTAAAAGAAGGAACAGAGAAGGGGGCCAGGTGAGGATATTCCCTCAAAGGCCCAGTCCTCTGTTCTTAACGCTACCTCACTAACGCGGGAAATGGCGAATAGTACGAAAGAAAAAAGATCTATAAATATACACACACACACACACACACACACACACACGAATATAGTGCATATGAACGCTCTATTTCATACAACAAATAATACCCTCCAACATCTAGGACTCGAGCCCAGGACCTTTGAATGGCTGTCGAGAACGCTAATCGCTCGGTTGTATAATCGAATGGACATTTCTGTATTAGGGGCAAACACAGGCGAGCGGTTAGCATTTCTGACTACCACGCAAAGGTCCTAGGTTCTCGTCCTGGCTATTGGAGGGTATTATGTGATATATATATATATATATATATATATATATATATATATATATATATATATATATATATATATATAGACTTGTATATCTTCGCATATGATAACCAAGACTATAACTCCTAACTCTGCTCTGCTGGTATATTTAAAGCGTGAATTTCAATTAGCGTAATCTAATTATGACTCGCCACTCCATTTAAAATAGAATCAGCAGACTAAAAAATAACAAGAAGTTGCGTTTAATTGGGTAATGGGACAGTGGATACCAAATCCTTACTCTAATCTACCTCAAATGCGACAATTTACTTAGAAAGGTAAATGTTTGTTAGTGTTTTGCCTATTTGTTACCTGTAATAGGTAATGATAATTGAAGAACAAAAAATAAATTCAGAACGTCTGCCAAGAAGGCTTTTGACAGCGGTAACACTGTCTAGTGGCAACACTTGACAAGGAAGCCATAGGGAAAGGTGCCACTATAGTATGGCAACCTTAGCCAGAAAGCCATTAACAGGGGTAAAACCATCATATGGTAATACTTGCTGAATGTGACATAGGCAGGGTTAACACTATGATATGGCAACACTTGCCGACGAAGGCACAGACAGAGGCAACACTGTCATATGGCAACACTTGCCGAAGGTGACATAAACAGGGGTAATACTGTCATATGGCAACACTTGCCGAGTGTGACAATACAGCGGTAACACTGTCATATGGCAACACTTGCCGAGTGTGACAATACAGCGGTAACACTGTCATATGGCAACACTTGCCGAGTGTGACCATACAGCGGTAACACTGTCATATGGCAACACTTGCCGAGGATGACATAGACAGGGGTGATACTATCATATGGCAACACTTGCCGAGGATGACATAGACAGCGGTGATACTATCATATGGCAACACTTGCCGAGGATGACATAGACAGGGATAATACCGTCATATGGCAATATTTCCTGAGGAAGCTACAGACACTTCAAGCTCTCTTAACTGACTCTTAACAGGGTGTGGTGAGAGCGGGTGAGAGGCACCAGGCAAGAAAAAAGAGAGAAAAAGGATGAGAAAGAGGAGTTAGGAGACGTGAGTGCATAGAGAGAGGAGTAGAGGGATTTGGGTATGGAGAGAGAGGTGAGAGGGGGAAGTGGGGAGAGAGATGAGAGTGGAGGGAAAAGAGAATGTAAGGGAGAAGGTGTTGGAGGAAGAGGGGAGTGGAGGGACACAGGAGTGGAGGGACATAGGAGTGGAGGGACACTGCAGTGTGGTTTGACTCTCGTGCATTTCTAACGCAGGTCAACATTCCATACATGGATGGACGATGCCTGGGGCAGTGGTGCGGGGGAGCGAAGTGCATGTACTCTGATGATAGAGCAGTGGTGTGTACTCTCATGGTGGAGACTTGGTGTGCACTCTGATGGTGGAGCCTTGGTGTGCACTCTGATGGTGGAACCTTGGTGTGTACTCTCATGGTGGAGACTTGGTGTGCACTCTGATGGTGGAGCCTTGGTGTGCACTCTGATGGTGGAACCTTGGTGTGTACTCTGATGGTGGAGACTTGGTGTGCACTCTGATGGTGGAGCCTTGGTGTGCACTCTGATGGTGGAGCCTTGGTGTGTACTCTCATGGTGGAGCCTTGGTGTGCACTCTGATGGTGGAGCCTTGGTGTGCACTCTGATGGTGGAGACTTGGTGTGCACTCTGATGGTGGAGCCTTGGTGTGTACTCTGATGGTGGAGCTGTGGTGTGTACTCTGATGGTGGAGCTGTGGTGTGCACTCTGATGGTGGAGCTTTGGTGTGTACTCTGATGGTGGAGCTGTGGTGTGTACTCTGATGGTGGAACCTTGGTGTGCACTCTGATGGTGAAGAAATGGTGTGTACTCTGATGGTGGAGCCTTGGTGTGTACTCTGATGGTGGAGCCTTGGTGTGCACTCTGATGGTGGAGCCTTGGTGTGTACTCTGATGGTGGAGACTTGGTGTGCACTCTGATGGTGGAGCCTTGGTGTGTACTCTGATGGTGGAGCCTTGGTGTGCACTCTGATGGTGGAGCCTTGGTGTGCACTCTGATGGTGGAGCCTTGGTGTGTACTCTGATGGTGGAGACTTGGTGTGCACTCTGATGGTGAAGAAGTGGTGTGTACTCTGATGGTGGAGCTGTGGTGTGTACTCTGATGGTGGAGCCTTGGTGTGTACTCTGATGGTGGAGCTGTGGTGTGTATTCTGATGGTGGAGCCGTGGTGTGTATTCTGATGGTGGAGCCGTGTTGTGTATTCTGATGGTGGAGCTGTGGTGTGTATTCTGATGGTGGAGCCGTGTTGTGTATTCTGATGGTGGAGCTGTGGTGTGTACTCTGATGGTGGAGCCGTGGTGTGTACTCTGATGGTGGAGCCTTGGTGTGTACTCTGATGGTGGAGCTGTGGTGTGTATTCTGATGGTGGAGCCTTGGTGTGTACTCTGATGGTGGAGCTGTGGTGTGTACTCTGATGGTGGAGCCGTGTTGTGTATTCTGATGGTGGAGCCGTGTTGTGTACTCTGATGGTGGAGCTGTGTTGTGTATTCTGATGGTGGAGCGATCAAGATTAACAATGTCATGACGGATAGTATGAGATCAAACCTTAGGTCTACGTCTTATAAGCGGACCATCAAAGAGCTATATTTCTGTGGTCGTGTTTGTCTGGATGTTGATGACAGGTGCTTTCTCTCTAATGTGAATGGCTTCTAATATCTGTAGTCTCCTCCAATCACTGCAACTAGATATGATCTTGGTGTTATCTATTGCAATTTCTCTCGTTAATCTTGTATCATGCTTTTGTTCATGATGTTTGATTCCACCTTCCTTGTATGCGGAGCAAGAGGCAGGTGGCTTCGGATGCAGGTTGTATGTCCAATGTACTAGTTTATGTGGTGAGGATAACAGTGCCCAATATTTCATCGGTACTCACAGACCACATCGGTACGATTCAAACTTCAGGAGCGAACTACAATTTTGGTGTTCATTACGAGCGAACATGTTTTCAGATTACTGTAGTAGATTGATATTCTTGTCTTCATCAATCGCCTTTCAGTTTCTGACCACAATATCTCATCCTTTCGATTTGTTGTCGTAAATGCGTTCCTGTAGTAAAGTTTCTATGCTGTCGCGTTGAGGTTGTCTGCCACGAGATGCTGCTCGAGCATGTTCACAATGGTATCAAATTCAGTATTTGAATATCTATTGTTATCTAACATTTGCCGAACAAGTCTGAGTTCTTGGCACAGGAACTGCTAGGTTGAGCACACCTTGATGGCTCTCTTCACGTATGCTCGAATGACACTCTGCTTGTAATATTGAGTACATTCACCTATTCCAGTCATACATTTACCTTGGTTGGTGGGATTTCTGTAGACGTCGGTCACGAAAGATCTTGTTGCGGCACGCACCATCACATCCATGAAAGGAATCTTACCACATTTATTCAAGTTTCTTGAAGTCGGTTATGGAGGTTTTCCAGCGCGTTTATCTGCACAGATATAAATGCCGTCTATATATCTGCAGTAAATCTAGGGTGTCATGTTCTCAAGTCGCAGTGGTGTTGCTTCGAAATAGTATATAAACGTCTGCGATAAGAGAATCCCCAGGGGTGAACCCATGGCTATTCCGTCCAGCTGCTGATAAAGCTTGTCTTGCGGACATTTGACAAGTGCTTCCATGGTGCGGGCACGTAACAGTTCTCACAATATGGTCATCTTCAGGGGAGGTAAGACATGGTGTTGGTAAACATAATCCTGGATGATGTCTATTGTCCTCTCCACTGGTACATTTGTGAAGAGAGACTCCACATCCAGGGAAGCTGTGAAGTGGTTCTGTATTCCTAAGAATATCAATAAACTCTTCAGTCTATCGTCGGGAATAAGTTGTAGGGATGTACGGCAAGATCAGGTGGTTTAGCTTCTTGGTTAACCTGTAGTAAGGGGAGAGGATCTGGGAGATGATCGGTCTTAGAGGATTTTCCGATGTGTGCGTTTCGACGTCTCCGTAAAAATGTCCTGGTTCGAGACCATCTTCTAGAAGATCGAATTTGATGTTAACCCTCTAAGTATTCGTAGTTGTAACTGATGAGTCAAAACGCTTTTTTGAGTCTTTTTGTAAAGTTTCTTAAAATCTGTTGCAATTTTGTAGAATCTTGCGGTATGGTATCTGTAGTCATTTCGGTCAAGAACGACGTAAGTGCTACACTTGTCTGCACGTCTGATAACGATTCTCTCATTATGACGCAACTGTTTCGCCACCTCCCGTAGACGTGGTGTGAGAAGTCCTATCGAAGGGAGATGCCTACTTTTGATACCCTCGGCCTGTAACTACTCCTGCTGTGTCGGGGTTCGCTATATTTTTCCTTTCTCTTTGCAATTTACACAAGTCATCGTAAATGACAGAGAGGTCCACCTTCTTGTTAGCCTGTTCATCTTCTGGGGCTACGTGACAATTGATTCCAAGATTCAGAAGTTCCATCTGGTCACTCAGGCAAATGTCCGCTTGAGAGGTTAGTAAAAGTGTCTTTGTGGCGAGGAGTGGCAAGCGAGCCACCATATAGCCTGGATAGTTTCTTCATGATGCAAGTTTCAGCGGTCCTGGCATGAGTCTCACTGTGAAGGGCCTCCTCTGTGCGTAGTCTTATATCATGGTCAATTTGAGTGTCATTGTACTTCGCGGTAGTTTCCTCTAGGTCTTCGTTCAGTCATTTCAACTGCCTTTTTCTCAAACGTATTTGTTCCCACATCAATTTCCTCCGGAAGTCATGAGTAAACCGTCGTTGCTGTACTGCTCGGTCGTGTAGTCGTAATTATAACCAAGTTTTGTGACACATTTTTCCTCTCCTTTTCGTAGGTTCCTGATGATGCCTCGGTGAAGGCGAAAGCTTCACTGAAATAAAATGGATACTTTTGGACAATTGGTGTTTGAGCACCCACCTCACGACATAATGAGAAAATTCTAGAACATGAAAAAGAAGATTAATAATTCTAAATATGCTGTCATACTCCAATTATATATATATATATATATATATATATATATATATATATATATATATATATATATATATATATATATATATTTTTTTTTTTTTTTTTTTTCATACTATTCGCCATTTCTCGCGATAGCGAGGTAGCGTTAAGATCAGAGGACTGGGCCTTTGAGGGAATATCCTCACCTGGCCCCCTTCTCTGTTCCTTCTTTTGGAAAATTAAAGAAAAAAAAACGAGAGGGGAGGATTTATATATATACGAATGAAGTGCATATGAACGCGCACCTCCATAGAACATACAAACCTCCAACAGCTGTGTGTGTGTGTGTATGTGTGTGTTTGTGTGTGAGTGTGTTTGTGTGTGTGTGTTCTTTCCTTCATATGTGTTCGCTATTAGAGAGGAAAAAATCTTCATTGGCCTCTTTCCTCTGTTGCAAATTTCAAAAAGTAATACTAGGGTAGATTTCCAGCCCCCGCTCTCTCCACATTCAGTCGTCTTTTACGACACGCAAGAGATACGTGGACATTACTCTTTCTCCCCTAACCCAAGGGATATATATATATATATATATATATATATATATATATATATATATATATATGTGTGTGTGTGTGTGTGTGTGTGTGTGTGTGTGTGTGTGTGTGACAAAACATCTATTTACCGGAGGTGACTGACATAGATGAGTGCTGAGGTTAGGTGAGCCGAGCCAATATCTGCCTCAGTCCCTTTCCCCTGCCTGTCTCAGTCTCTGGTCACTACCTGCCTCAGTCCCTGGCCACCACCGTGTCTCTCAGCGACAACACCTGCCACTCAGCAATGTGAATAAAACAATTATAGCTACATTATTTATGTTCAGCTGAGATGTCTGAAGTGGAGAATTTCATTTCTGTGAATTTCTTTAGTTAGTCAATATCTGACATTTTTTTTGAGGTTCATGTTGGTGTTTTGGTAAAATTAACCATAACAAGAGCATTATTGTATTAACACCATGTGCTATGCTACGAGACGTGACTGGGAAAAAAAATAATACGCGAATTTTAAGGATAGGATGTTCCACCTAATCTATAAATCTGAAGATACATAGAATCCTATGTTTCAATAATCCAACACATACCAATGCTCGACAAAATCTCTTTAAAAGAAGAAAAAAAAAAGATATTGCGGGACAAAAGTCTCTCTGATCCATTCCATCAAAATTCTCAGCAAGTTAAGTGCCTTCAGTGTTAAGTGCATAGGAATCAATAAACACAACTGTATGTTCCAGCAACAACAACTGTCTGGGACGTAGGTGGATATTTAATATTTGATCGCCGTTTCTTGCGTTATTGACGTAGCGCCAGGAACCTACGAAGAAAAAACGGCATCCGCTCATATCCATTCTCTAGCTAACGTGCATTGCACAGAAACTAATGTTCCTTATCCACCACCAGGCCCTAAACACGTTTCCATGGTTTACCCCAGACGTTTCTCATGCCCTGGCTCAATCCATTGACAGCACGTTCACCCCAGTATTTCACTCAATTACAATTCACTCCTTTCCGTGCAAGCCTTTCACCCTCTTGCATGTTCAGGCCCTGATCTTTCAAAATCTTTTTCACCTCGTCCTTCCATCTCCGATTTGGTCTCTCGGTTCTCCTAGTTCCCTCCACTTTTGACTCGTATATCCTCTTTGTTAACCTTTCCTCATTCTCTCCATATATCCAAACTATTTCAGCACACCTTCAGCTCAATCAATCACACTCTTTTTATTACCACACATCTCTCTAACCCTTTCATTACATACTCGATCAAGCGACCTCACACCACATATTGTCCTCAAACATTTCATTTCCAACACATCCACCCTCCTCCGTACAACCCTATCTATAATCCATGCTTCGTAACCATATAATAATGCTATAGCTACTATTCCTTCAAACATATCTCTATTTATCCTCCCAAATAACGTTCTCTCTTTCCAGACATTCTTCAGCTATCTAGAACCTTCTCCCCCTATCCGACCCCATGACTCATTTGCGCTTCCATCCTTCCATTTGCTGCCAATGCCACTTCAAGGTATCTAAAACACTTCACTTCCTCCAGGCCTTCTCCATTCAACCTCATACTCCAATTAATGTCTCTCAACCCTGCTAGACCTAATAACCTTACTTTTGTTCACATATACTCTCAATGATTTCCTATAACACTCTTTAAAGTCGGTCACCAACTTTTGCAGCTCTTACTCGAATTCGCCACCAGTGCTGAATCATCAGCAAGCAACAACTGATTCTATTCCCAGGCCCTCTCATTCCTAGCAGACTGTATACTCGCCCCTCTCTCCAAAACTCTTGCATTTACCTCCCTATCCACCCCATCCATAAACTAATTTAACAACAGTGGTGACATCACACACCCTTGCCGCAGACCAACCTTCACATGGAACCATTGACTGTTCTCTCTTCCTACTAGTACGCACGCCTTACATCCTTGATAAAAACTTCTCACTGCTTCTAGTAGCTTTCCTCCACTATCGTATGCCACCTCCAGATCCATAAACGCAACATACAAATCCAACTATCTCTTCTAAGTATTTTTCACGCACATTCTTTGAAGCAAACACCTGATCCACACATCCTCTGCCGCTTCTGAAAACCCAATGATCCTCCCTAATCTGATATTCTGTACATGCCTTCACCCTCTCAATCAATACCTTCCCATACTCAACAAACTTATACCTCTGGAGTTTGAACACTCACCTTTATCTCATTTGCCTTTATACAGTAGCACTATGCATGCATTCCGCCAATCCTAAGGCACCTCACCATGATCCATACATACGATGAAAATCATTACCAACCAATCAACGACACATTCATCTCCCTTTCTGAATATCTAAATAAGTTTGACTGCAACACTATCCAGTTTAGCCTCCTTGCCGCATTTCATCTTCAGCAAGGCTTTCACCACCTTTTCTCTCTTAACCAAACCAAACTCCATGATTCTTTCACTTCGCATACAGTCCCGACCAAAATACTCTACATGTGGCACTGCATCATCAAACACATTTGCTCACTCCATCTCTTCCTCACTTCATCACTTTTTGTTTTCACTTCCCCTTCTGTTCCCTTCACCGATCTTCCTATTTGTTCTTTTGTTTTTCGCATATTATTTGCTCCTTCCAAACATCTTTTTATTCTCCCTTAGGTTTACCGATACTCTCTCATCAAAGCTCTCATTTGTCTTCTTTTTCAACCCCTGCCCTTCAAAAAAAAGCTTCTTGCTTTCACTATGTGATATAAACAAAGTATACCGGTAATAATGTGACAAACATAATATAGCATCATGTGATTCAATATGACATTGTATGATATAAAGTAGTTCAATATACTATCGTATATACATCATATGATACGTATAAAAGAACACTCTTTGGGACAATCTTTCTCTTTCAGTATAGTCTTGCCCCAACACGGGCCCTCCTCAGCTGGTACTGATAATGGTAGACACATACGAGCTCTGATAATCTTTGCTCTAATTCCAGTGTAACTTTGAAGCCCTGGTTACCCCACCCATTATGACCGGACAAAAAGAGTTAAAGGCTTGACCAGGTTGGGTAGTGGGTTCTTATTGCACCACCGTCATATTCTAGTATAAACCATTCTGTTGAAGAAGAACTGTCCACGTGAGTAAGGTAAGATAGGAATATCAGGTTTGAGTGAGAGTTTGAATGAAGAAAACATGAAGAATATACGTTGTTTTAGATACCTGGGAGTGGACATGGCAGCCCACCCTCACCCAACCTGTGGGTGTAAGAGGGGGGGAAAGGGTCCTGGGTCTTTTGAGGAATTTATGGAAAGAGAGGTCGCTATCCGGGAGGGTAAAGGTGGCTATGTCTGACGGTATAATACTCCCGACGATGCTGTACGGACCCAAAATGCCAAAGTACGGAAGAGGTAGATGTGTTGGAAATGGGATGTTTAAGGGTAATATGTGTAGGAAGGAGGGTTGGTCACGCGAGGAATAACACTCAGAGAGGGAGGAGGCGTGTTAGTAAGCTGTGTATGTTTGAGTGAGGTGAGCAGGGTGCCGAAATGGTAAGGACACACGAGGAGATACGTGTCGGGAGACTGACAAAGAACATAATGGAGGGCACAAGAAGGATGGGAAGACCGAGGACGAGTTGGAAGAATGAAGTGAAAGACGACTCGAGATATCGTGATCAGAATGTGCAGGGAGGTGTGATGCGTGCACAGGATGGAGCGATGTGGTATACATTAGAATCACGTGATACACGCATGAAAGTCGCTCCCCACATACAAAACGTATTGCAAAAGCCATAAACAACCGAAAGGCTTTCAGAACACTTACCAGCACAAGCTCCAGACAAGGAAAACAATCCAACAATTCGACAAATAGCTCACTCAATCCACCCTTACCTATCCCTTGCTGGCTTGGTCTTCCATCCTGGCAGTAGCAAACAAAAAAATACAAACTACAAAACATAGCACTTACATGTATCACTGGTGAGCAAATGAGTGACGTTTCTTCGTTTGTTCTTAGCGCTACCGCACTAACACGGGAAACGGCAAAAAGAAGAGAGAATGTTGGGGTTAAGAGAGTGGTGAGAGTAAGTAAGCTTGGAAAGGAGACTTGAGAGGGAATAGGGGAGAAAGAATACTTCCCACGCATTCCCGCGTGTCTTAGAAGGCGATTAAAGGGGACGGGAGCAGGAGGCTAGAAACCCTCCCCTCCGTATATCTTAACTTTCTAAAAGGGGAAACAGAAGAAGGAGTCATGCGGGGAGTGCTCATCCTCCTCGAAGGCTCAAATTGGGGTGTCTAAATGTGTGTGGATGTAACCAAGATGAGAAAAAAGAAGAGATAGGTAGTATGTTTGAGGAAAGGAACCTAGATATTTTGGCTCTGAGTGAAACGAAGCTCAAGGGTAAAGGGGAAGAGTGGTTTGGGAATGTTTTGGGAGTAAAGTCAGGGGTTGATGAGATGACAAGAGTAAAGGATGGAGTAGCACTACTCCTCAAGCAGGTGTTGTGGGAGTATGTGATAGAATGCAAGAAAGATATGGTAAAACTGAAAGTGGATGGAGAGAGGTGGGTGATTATTTGGGCCTATGCACTTGGGCATGAGAAGAAAGATCATAAGAGGCAAATGTTTTGGGAGCAACCGAGTGAGTGTGTTAACAGTTTTGATGCACGAGACTGGGTTATAGGGAGGGGTGATTTGAATGCAAAGGTGAGTAATGTGGCAGTTAAGGGAATACTTGGTGTACATTGGGTGTTCAGTGCTGTAAATGGAAATGGTGAAGAGCTTGTAGATTTGTGAGCTGAAAAAGGACTGGTGATTGAGAATACCTGGTTTAAAAAGAGAGATATACATGAGTATACGTATGTAAGTAGGAGAGATGGCCAGAGAGCGTTATTGGATTACGTTTAATTGATGGGCGCGTGAAAGAGAGACTTTTGGATGTTAATGTGCTGAGAGGAACAACTGGAGGGATGTCTGATAATCATCTTGTGGCGGCGAAGGTGAATATTTGTAGATGTTTTCAGAAAAGAAGAGAGAATGTTGGGGTGAAGAGAGTGGTGAGAGTAAGTGAGCTTGGGAAAGAGACATGCAGAACATCAGATTGGGGAAGAGCAGTCTGGTTTCAGAAGTGGTAGAGGATGTGTGGATCAGGTGTTTGCTCTGAAGAATGTATGTTGGAAATACTAAGAAAAACAAATGGATTTGTACATAGCATTTATGGATCTGGAGAAGGCATATGATAGAGTTCATAGAGATGCTTTGTGAAAGGTATTAAGAGTATGTGGTGCGGGAGGTAAGTTGCTGGAAGCAGTGAAAAGTTTTTACCTAGGATGTAAGGCATGTTTACGAGTAGGAAGAGAGGAAACTGATTGGTTCTCAGTGAATGTCGGTTTACGGCAAGGGTGCGTGATGTCTCTATGGTTGTTTGATTTATTTATGAATGGGGTTGTTAGGAAGGTGAATGCAAGAGTTTTGGAGAGAGGGGCAAGTATGCAGTTTGTTGTGGATGAGAGGGCTTGGGAAGTGAGTCAGTTGTTGTTCGCTGATAATACAGCGCTGGTGGCTGATTCGGGAGAGAAACTGCAGAAGCTGGTGACTGAGTTTGGTTAAGTGTGTGAAAGAAAAAAGCTGAGAGTAAATGTGAATAAGAGCAAGGTTATTAGGTACAGTAGGGTTGAGGGACAAGTCAATTGGGAGGTAAATTTGAATGGAGAAAAACTGGAGGAAGTGAAGTGTTTTAGATATTTGGGAGTGGATTTGGCAGCGGATGGAACCATGAAAGCGGAAGTGAGTCACAGGGTGGGGGAGGGGGCGAAGGTTCTGGGAGCGTTAAAAAATGTGTGGAAGGCGAGAACAAAAATGGGTATGTTTGAAGGAATAGTGGTTCCAACGATGTTATATGGTTGCGAGGCGTGGAGGAGGATGGATGTGTTGGAAATGAGATGACTGAGGACAATATGTGGTGTGCGGTGGATTGATCGAGTAAGCAATGAAAGGGTAAGAGAGATGTTTGGTAATAAAATGAGTGTGGTTGAGAGAGCAGAAGAGGGTGTATTGAAATGGTTTGGTCACATGGAAAGAATGAGTGAGGAAAGATTGACAAAGAGGATATATGTGTCAGAGGTGGAGGGAACGAGGAGAAGTGGGAGATCAAATTGGAGGTGGAAGGATGGAGTGAAAAAAAATTTTGAGCGATCAGGGCCTGAACATATAGGAGGGTGAAAGGTGTGCAAGAAATAGAGTGAATTGGAACGATGTGGTATACCGGGGTCGACGTACTGTCAATGGATTGAACAAGGGTATGTGAAACGTCTGGGGTAAACCATGGAGAGTTTTGTGGGGCCTGAATGTGGTAAGGGAGCTGTGGTTTCGGTGCATTATACATGACAGCTACAGACTGAGTGTGAACGAATGTAAACTTTGATGTCTTTTCCTAGTGGTACCTCGCGCGCAGGCGGTGGGAGGGGGTTGCCATTTCATGTGTGGCGGGGTGGCGACGGGAATGAATTAAGGCAGCAGCTCCGAATCATGTACATGTGTATATATGTATATGTCTGTATATATATATATATATATATATATATATATATATATATATATATATATATATATATATATATATATATATATTTTTTTTTTTTTTTTTTTTGCTTTGTCGCTGTCTCCCGCGTTTGCGAGGTAGCGCAAGGAAACAGACGAAAGAAATGGCCCAACCCACCCCCATACACATGCCTTGATTCAATCCACTGACAGCACGTCATCCCCGGTATACCACATCGCTCCAATTCACTCTATTCTTTGCCCTCCTTTCACCCTCCTGCATGTTCAGGCCCCGATCACACAAAATCTTTTTCACTCCATCTTTCCACCTCCAATTTGGTCTCCCTCTTCTCCTCGTTCCCTCCACCTCCGACACATATATCCTCTTGGTCAATCTTTCCTCACTCATTCTCTCCATGTGACCAAACCATTTCAAAACACCCTCTTCTGCTCTCTCAACCACGCTCTTTTTATTTCCACACATCTCTCTTACCCTTACGTTACTTACTCGATCAAACCACCTCACACCACACATTGTCCTCAGACATTTCATTTCCAGCACATCCATCCCCCTGCGCACAACTCTATCCATAGTCCACGCCTCGCAACCATACAATATTGTTGGAACCACTATTCCTTCAAACATACCCATTTTTGCTTTCCGAGATAATGTTCTCGACTTCCACACATTCTTCAAGGCCCCAGAATTTTCGCCCCCTCCCCCACCCTATGATCCACTTCCGCTTCCATGGTTCCATCCGCTGCCAGATCCACTCCCAGATATCTAAAACACTTCACTTCCTCCAGTTTTTCTCCATTCAAACTCACCTCCCAATTGAATTGACCCTCAACCCTACTGTACCTAATAACCTTGCTCTTATTCACATTTACTCTTAACTTTCTTCTTTCACACACTTTACCAAACTCCGTCACCAGCTTCTGCAGTTTCTCACATGAATCAGCCACCAGCGCTGTATCATCAGCGAACAACAACTGACTCACTTCCCAAGCTCTCTCATCCCCAACAGACTTCATACTTGCCCCTCTTTCCAAAACTCTTGCATTCACCTCCCTAACAACCCCATCCATAAACAAATTAAACAACCATGGAGACATCACACACCCCTGCCGCAAACCTACATTCACTGAGAACCAATCACTTTCCTCTATTCCTACACGCACACATGCCTTACATCCTCGATAAAAACTTTTCACTGCTTCTAACAACTTGCCTCCCACACCATATATTCTTAATACCTTCCACAGAGCATCTCTATCAACTCTATCATATGCCTTCTCCAGATCCATAAATGCTACATACACATCCATTTGCTTTTCTAAGTATTTCTCACATACATTCTCACATATATATATATATATATATATATATATATATATATATATATATATATATATATATATACAGCGCTGGTGGCTGATTCATGTGAGAAACTGCAGAAGCTGGTGACTGAGTTTGGTAAAGTGTGTGGAAGAAGAAAGTTAAGAGTAAATGTGAATAAGAGCAAGGTTATTAGGTACAGTAGGGTTGAGGGTCAAGTCAATTGGGAGGTGAGTTTGAATGGAGAAAAACTGGAGGAAGTGAAGTGTTTTAGATATCTGGGAGTGGATCTGTCAGCGGATGGAACCATGGAAGCGGAAGTGGATCATAGGGTGGGGGAGGGGGCGAAAATTTTGGGAGCCTTGAAAAATGTGTGGAAGTCGAGAACAGTATCTCGGAAAGCAAAAATGGGTATGTTTGAAGGAATAGTGGTTCCAACAATGTTGTATGGTTGCGAGGCGTGGGCTATGGATAGAGTTGTGCGCAGGAGGATGGATGTGCTGGAAATGAGATGTTTGAGGACAATGTGTGGTGTGAGGTGGTTTGATCGAGTAAGTAACGTAAGGGTAAGAGAGATGTGTGGAAATAAAAAGAACGTGGTTGAGAGAGCAGAAGAGGGTGTTTTGAAATGGTTTGGTCACATGGAGAGAATGAGTGAGGAAAGATTGACCAAGAGGATATATGTGTCGGAGGTGGAGGGAACGAGGAGAAGAGGGAGACCAAATTGGAGGTGGAAAGATGGAGTGAAAAAGATTTTGTGTGATCGGGGCCTGAACATGCAGGAGGGTGTAAGGAGGGCAAGGAATAGAGTGAATTGGAGCGATGTGGTATACAGGGGTTGACGTGCTGTCAGTGGAGTGAATCAAGGCATGTGAAGCGTCTGGGGTAAACCATGGAAAGCTGTGTAGGTATGTATATTTGCGTGTGTGGACGTGTGTATGTACATGTGTATGGGGGGGGGTTGGGCCATTTCTTTCGTCTGTTTCCTTGCGCTACC
This sequence comes from Panulirus ornatus, assembly GCF_036320965.1. Classification (NCBI taxonomy): domain Eukaryota; kingdom Metazoa; phylum Arthropoda; class Malacostraca; order Decapoda; family Palinuridae; genus Panulirus; species Panulirus ornatus. The sequence goes on along the minus strand of NC_092256.1, from coordinate 6,899,565 downwards.
TCGCAAACGCGGGAGACAGCGACAAAGTATAAAAAAAAAAAAAAAAAAAAAAAAATATATATATATATATATATATATATATATATATATATATATATATATATATATATATATATAAATGTACTTGGGATAAAGTTTAGTTATGCTTACATATATCTCGTAAAATATGGCAGGAAT
>NC_092256.1:6889388-6896888 GCF_036320965.1 Panulirus ornatus | reverse complement strand
GGTCAGAAACTCGGTAGATGGCGTCTGTCATTAGAACAGATATAATGATTTTGGAGATTGGAGAGCAAGTAGCACCAGAGAGTTATGCCAAACATGTGGCACCAAAACGATTGTACAAGGAGTAGAAGATGATACGAAAGAGCTGTCACACGTAAGTAAACGCCAAGAGAGTTGATATCAACAAAACTTTTGGTGGAGCGAACGTATGAAGAGCTAGGCATGAGTTGGTGGTAAAGTGCGGATCCTGCAGACATACTGACAATCCATAACACAGCCAGAGGAAGGTAGGCTCTTAAATAGACTGTGTCAGACATAATAGCAAACGTTACCAACAAGAAAATGATATCAGGTAGTTAAGAAAAGATATTGATCACAAAGAAACTAGAGAAAGTGATATAATACTGAGGAATTTCTAAAATCATTGCTTTAGCACCAAAGGGTTTCATACAAATGATCAATCAAACGGACGATACAAAAAGATGGAGCCAAGAGCTGCCACAGCAAAGACCAAAGAAGAAGAACCAAGACTTAATACCTGGAAACAAGGAGTTAGAACCAGGAGCTCCCTACTGCAAGTAAAGGACCCAGGAGTCACAACTTGGAAAATAATACAAATAGTGCCAAGAATTGTGGCCAGAGAGCCACTGTGGCTGAAATCTAATGCCGTCGAGGCCTAAGTTCAGCCGGTTGGAAAAAACTGAAAAATCCTTTGTTGAGCGCAGTAGACTGAGTGACTCTGAATATCTCATGAAGCCTAGAATTATAGATCAATTCCAGAAGATACAGCGTATTTTTTAGCGCTTGTCGAAGGTTTCTGCCATGGATAATGTATGCGGCACAGCTCTAACCTCCTGGTGACTTTGGGTGTTTGGTTATTAATGCACGCGGCTCATGGCTGTGATGGTTATCTTAATGAGATGCGTTCAAAAAGATGACATTTGTACGTCTCCATCATTTTACTTATCAGTTGTTTCCTATCTTTACTCCTTCTCCGTCTGTACCTCTCTCACCGAGACCTCCCATCTATACCACCTTCACCGACACCTCCCGACCAGTATCTTCCTCACTGACCAACATCCCCAACAGTACCTCCATCACCACACTATTCCCACTAGTACCTCCCTCATCAAATCACCAACGGTACGTCCCTCACCACCATCTCCCCATTGTACCTCCCTCACTAACACCTTCCCACCGGTACTTCCCTAACGTATACCTTCACTCCAGTACCAACCTTACCAACACCATCAACCATATCAACTCCTTACTAACAACAACTTCACCATCACCGCCAGCATCAGCATCAACTCCTCACCATCGATAGCCTCAGCACCATCAAGTCCTCACCAACAATAGCCTCAGCATCACCTCCCTCAGCATCATCAACTCCTCACCAACGAAAGGCTCACATCTTCAGGTTCAACACCTTCTTGGGGAACGCCTTAGCCTCAGATTTTGGAGACTCGTCTCTAACCCCTCAACTTGGTCTGGAAGCTTTGCTGCGCTGTTGCTCTTCTGATGGGTTAGGCTGTTCATCACTTAAGCTGGTTGTATACACAGTGTAGACAGTCGAGCAACGTCGTCTTGCACATCTGAGCTTTGCGAAGGGTAATGGTTGTACTACTGCAGGCAGGCAGTGTGCTTCATGGCTGTGGCTTCCAGATGGTAACGATGTTTTCATCGATCGTATTTATGGCAACGTTGATTTTGGTGATGTTTGTTGACACAGTTCTCCACGTCTAGGTGCCAAAAGGGAGCAAAGTAGGGATCAAAGACGATACAATCCAGACATTCCATTTGTGAATCATCACATCCCTATTGTTTTTGTATCCGATAATAGACTGATTGTTACGCATTCTAGCGCTTTTGGCGTTTGAGGTAAACATAAAGGGATGTGACTGTTACTGACTTATTTCATGGTTCGATAATTTCGTCCCCCTTCAAGCGTTAGCACATAATGATGTCCTGGTCTGGAGGGAGTTTAGAGTAATCTTCAGGGTGTCGTAATCTCTCTCTCTCTCTCTCTCTCTCTCTCTCTCTCTCTCTCTCTCTCTCTCTCTCTCTCTCTCTCTCTCGTCTATATTCAGCCTACCGACAACTTTGAAGATTTCTTCTACGGTAACAATTACCTCTAGATCCCGCACATTTCTCGTAATAACAAGGAGTTTATTTCGCCCCTGGATTCTTGATGGGGTTTTATATCCTCATTAAACCCTGAAGAAAGTACTACGTGTGTATAAACTCATCGCACGAACACTGATGCCACCCTCACCAGCACGTGACACCTGACCTTACCTGAGAAGCACCTGGCGCCTCATGTAACCAGCGCCTTACCGCCAACCCCGTCGCTCTACCGCCTCCCTTAACACCCGCCATACAAGTACCTCCCCTTACCACATCTCACCTTGCTAGCAGGTAAACCCAGCTGGCACCAGGGGCAGAGGAGGTCATCATCCTGCACGAGATATAGGGATGAAGGTCGTGGGTCACCTTGCCTCTCCATTTAGACCCATGATGATCCTCTGACCATCTCCTACATACCCTCTACCCTTCTTCATCAGCCTACATACATTCACACTTCCAACCCACATCCCTCCACCCTATCCTCCATCGTACTAATTCCTACTCTGAAGATCCATAATCCCAGACCTGTTTCCTTAACGCCGTCCTACCACACACTACTAACCCAACATCTCACACGAGCCACAGACTTGACCCTCGGAGACTAGTCGCTGTGATACTCAAATCCACAACCCCAACAGGAGCATCAACAACTGGAACTGAGTCCTTGGTCACTTACAACCACACCAACGGTAGCCCAGGAAGCAGAAATAAAAGGAATCATAAGCGAAATATCAACAAAATCGAGGAGCAACTGCAGCGTGAGTGACAGTGCGGGGAGAAGACATTAGCTCATGCAAGTTGGCTTCTCTTGTTATATTCAATGTTTTACGTCTGTAGGAAGACACCTTTCAAAGGGCAGTGTTAGGTAGCATTATTCTAGCTACTTATGTTTTATCTTGCTTTAGTTCAACAGATCAAGATAAACAGTATTTACTCTCCCATGATTGCCTTTCTCTACCTTGGTGATGACGTCCCCTTGCCAGATACTGATGTCACCTTCCATGGTATTGATTTCCACTGCGGTGCTACGGATGTCGCCAGCCATGCATGGCACGTGTGTCATCTGACCTGGCACTGTTATCATCCTTCATTGCACTGATGTCCCTTTCCATGGCAGTGATGTCAGTTGTCCTGGTACTAATGTCACCCTCGCTGCACCATCTTCCTTGGTATAGATGTCAACTACCCTCGGGTGTTACCTTCTCCTTCACCGATGTTACTTTCCTCAGTACTGATGTAACCTTTCCTGATGCTGAAGTCACGTTTCCTGACCGAGGAAGACAGCCACATCCACTAGGCGAGGACCATAGACCGTCTGTGGGAACGGTGTGTGTATGACTTAGTGAGGTACGGAAGTTGCCTCTTGGCCACGAAGGAGTCTTGTGATATATTGAATCCGTGTCTGTGATGTCCACAACACAGACGAGAATGAGTAACTCGTCTATGTCTAGGGAGTGTGGTTTCAGATAGGTGTGTATATATGGTGGGGTGGATTTTACACTAGGGTGGTAGGGTGCTTCCTTAGTGCTTGTCTGGTCATATCCGCGTGACTACATGCTTGTGGTGCAGTCACCTGCAGGTCTGTAGTGCTTGGTAATGGATAGGGGGCTGTGGTTCCCATGCATCGCACACGACAGATAGAGAATGGATCTGGGAAAATGCGGTGTTTCTGCGTCTGTTCCTGGTATTACCTCGCCAACTTGGAAATAGCAAACAAGTGTGAGAAATTATATATATATATATATATATATATATATATATATATATATATATATATATATATATATATATATATATATATATATATATTTTTTTTTTTTTTTTTTTTGCTTTGTCGCTGTCTCCCGCGTTTGCGAGGTAGCGCAAGGAAACAGACGAAAGAAATGGCCCAACCCACCCCCATACCCATGTATATACATACGTCCACACACGCAAAATATACATACCTACACAGCTTCCCATGGTTTACCCCAGACGCTTCACATGCCCCGATTCAATCCACTGACAGCACGTCAACCCCGGTATACCACATCGCTCCAATTCACTCTATTCCTTGCCCTCCTTTCACCCTCCTGCATGTTCAGGCCCCGATCACACAAAATCCTTTTCACTCCATCTTTCCACCTCCAATTTGGTCTCCCTCTTCTCCTCGTTCCCTCCACCTCCGACACATATATCCTCTTGGTCAATCTTTCCTCACTCATTCTCTCCATGTGCCCAAACCATTTCAAAACACCCTCTTCTGCTCTCTCAACCACGCTCTTTTTATTTCCACACATCTCTCTTACCCCTTACGTTACTTACTCGATCAAACCACCTCACACCACACATTGTCCTCAAACATCTCATTTCCAGCACATCCATCCTCCTGCGCACAACTCTATCCATAGCCCACGCCTCGCAACCATACAACATTGTTGGAACCACTATTCCTTCAAACATACCCATTTTTGCTTTCCGAGATAATGTTCTCGACTTCCACACATTCTTCAAGGCTCCGAGAATTTTCGCCCCCTCCCCCACCCTATGATCCACTTCCGCTTCCATGGTTCCATCCGCTGCCAGATCCACTCCCAGATATCTAAAACACTTCACTTCCTCCAGTTTTTCTCCATTCAAACTCACCTCCCAATTGACTTGACCCTCAACCCTACTGTACCTAATAACCTTGCTCTTATTCACATTTACTCTTAACTTTCCCTGGGGATAGGGGAGAAAGAATACTTCCCACGTATTCCCTGCGCGTCGTAGAAGGCGACTAAAAGGAGAGGGAGCGGGGGGCTGGAAATCCTCCCCTCTCTTTTTTTTTTTAATTTTCCAAAAGAAGGAGCAGAGAGGGGGGCCAGGTGAGGATATTTCCTTAGAGGCCCAGTACTCTGTTCTTAGCGCTACCTTGCTAACGCGGGAAATGGCGATTAGTTTGAAAGATATATATATATATATATATATATATATATATATATATATATATATATATATATATATATATATATATATATATTGTATAGAGACGCATGACAAGCACAAGAAAAAGGAAACACGAGATGTCTCAGGCGCTTTCGTGCAAATTTACATCATCAGGAGAGAGGCCAAAGTGGAATGAGTACAAAAGCAGTACAAAGGTGGTACATACACGGTAACGTCAGGCGGAGGAGGGAGGGAGGCGGGGGCAGGAAGGTTTGTCTAGTGGAAAGCAACAGAATCTCGGGGGCGCGAGGTAGCTCATTGTTGTGCTTAACAATTACAACGTATTAAACTGTTTACAAATCTAATCACTTATTGAATTATCCAATTTATTCATTCTCTCGTTAATGTTCCTGGTACAAGTCTGTCTGTTTCATAAGACTAGATTCGATAACGTTCATATTGAGAAAGGAATCACATGACTTAATTATGGAACCTTTAGTCCAGTCAATACATGGATTCTCATCCCCCACCGTGTCTAGATGAAGCATTAGAAACCTGTCCTGTTCTCTAGATCCATCTGTCTGTTCTGTCTGTCTGTCTGTTCTGTAAAAGGCATATTACAATCTTTGCAAGATACTGAGTGAATACAGCCACAAATTTTGTCCAGTGAGGTTTTGAGAGAGAGAGAGAGAGAGAGAGAGAGAGAGAGAGAGAGAGAGAGAGAGAGAGAGGGAGAGAGAGAGAGAGAGAGAATCATGAGTGTTAGCAGCCTCCCGGTTCTTCCCCTGTGGTGTTCCCGTAACAGATGCTGCAGAATAAATTCATTTTTACGATTACCGAACAGGGCGCCACTGGAACGTTATCTGGGCTCTGCTTAGGGCTGGGAGGTAATTGTGTGTGTGTGTGTGTGTGTGTGTGTGTGAGAGAGAGAGAGAGAGAGAGAGAGAGAGAGAGAGAGAGAGAGAGAGAGAGAGAGAGAGAGAGAGAGAGAGAGAATCAACGTACATGTGCACTTACCATATCTGTGTGTACGCTGGGTTCTGTGCACTGGCAGGTCACCCGCTATCTATTTGCCTCTGATCTTTTATTGTACAGTGTTGCTAATATTCTAGTTGTCATAACATTACCCTTCTCTTCACCTGGGTGGCTGCTTTTGCCCAACACTTCATTGCTTAAGTATTTTCTCGCATATTTCCTGACTGGTTCTTTCGCCGTGTTTCTTGCTTTTTGCTCTACTTCGTAAGTTCCACAAAGTTTCAGACACTGTTCAACGCCACACTCGTCGAATCAATCATGGAATCTATAATCTGTAATACTGTCCGCCGATAAACATCATGTCGTCTATTGTGGGTAAATGTAAGGTTGCTTTTGTTTCTCTGGGGATCAGATCCCTTGGTTGAGATTCAATCTTTTCTCGTCTATCGTTGGACTCGCTTGTGCGTTTCTGTATTCATCCACAGGCGGGGACACAAAGCTGATGATACATATTCTACCGATAATCCAACGCATATGGAGGAGATCTTCTTGAACTTAGGTCTCTCCTATGAGACATAAATTCAGCTTTGTCCAAAATATGGCCGGCCTCCGTCACAACTTTTCATAAACTAGTTCTTTTCATGACAACTTGGGTTCCTTTCGTGGGTGACTTACCCAATATGATTCACACAACACGAATGTCTTTTTCTAGTCTGACTTATCTATTTCCCATCATCATCACCTCGACTTTATCTTAGGTTTAGTATCGCAGGCTATACATCTGGCTTGTACTGAAACTTGAACGAGTTACCATTAAAGATGTCTCAATTCAGAATATCATCAACGTCTCGCAGAATTCTGACGTCACCTGAGAGTTACTTACACTGATCAGGGATAACAGACACTCCAGGAACCAAGGTCCGCCGAACTTTGCTCTTATCCCGACTCGAAAAGGCGACCCTGACGTGTCTCATGTGTTCTCATCAAGTTGAAAGTGTTCTGGCTTGCGGAAGAACTCTCCTTTACTGGTGTCTGAAATCATATTATCTACCAGTCTTCTGTCAAGTGTTCATGGCCATTTAAGAACACACAGGCCACCCATCTGCCTTTTAACAGTTATACATTACTTTATTATAGACATTTACAAGATTTAGTGATTCACATCAAAGAAAATTCAGCTTCTCAAGTAGTATGATCACTTTTCTTCTTTATAGCGTTTTTCAACAGTCTGCAGATCACACTTGTCTCGACACTGGCAAACAACCCAGACTTCTTCCTCCATCACCTTCCTTAAAGATAAGACACAATCTTTGCTCTCTTTCCTTTCCTTGTGGTGATCCCCGTCTAGCGATTTCCCAAACGAGTTGACGGTTCGTCAAAGGTTTCACCACACTCCTTGGGCACGCAGGCCGAGACACCTTCAGATATCTGTGCCTTTGTGTTCAGTATCTTCGTCGATCTAAGAACTTTGTTGTTTTCCGAGGTCGAATCCCT
>NC_092256.1:6821888-6884388 GCF_036320965.1 Panulirus ornatus | reverse complement strand
ACATAATATAACATACATCATACATAAAATCATACGTAAAAACCTGAGGAAAATATCATTGCACAAACTGTCACACAAGTACAGAAACAAAGAAATATAAAACAAAATATATAAATATATACAAATCATATATAAGAAATTTGTATAACAAATATATATCAAATATATATATATATATATATATATATATATATATATAATATATATATATATATATATATATCTTTCTTTCATACAATTCGCCATTTCCCGCGTTAGCAAGGTAGCGTTAAGAACAGAGGACTGGGCCTTTGTGGGAATATCCTCATCAGGCCCCCTTCTCTGTTCCTTCTTTGGAAAAAAAAAAAAACAAGGGGGGAGGATTTCCAGCCCCCCACTCCCTTCCCTTTTAGTCGCCTTCTACGACACGCAAGGAATACGTGGGAAGTATTCTTTCTCCCCTATCCCCAAGGATATATATATATATATATATATATATATATATATATATATATATATATATATATATATATATATATATTCCTATGAGTCCACGGGGAAAATGAAACACGAAAAGTTCCCAAGTGCACTTTCGTGTAATAATCACATTATCAGGGGAGACGCAAGGGAGAAATATAACAGTCAGTTGATATACATCGAAGAGACGAAGCTAGGACGCCATTTGGTAAACATGTTTACCAAATGGCGTCCTAGCTTCGTTTTATATATATATATATATATATATATATATAAAACATGAACAAAAAGAATTCACTTACACTCATAAACACGCCGAAAAAAAAGAGAATGTAAACCTGATCAGCCCTACACACACAAACACACACACACACGTGAACCCACCCACACAAACATTACACACACACACACACACACACACACACACACACACACACACACACATACACCCACACGCACAATAGCGCCAGAGTCGCAACACCAGATGGCATGCTATTATAGACGATGATTAGAGTAATTTTATGGTCTATTATCACAACAAAATTATATTAATATGTTCCACATGATCATTAACCTTTGTAATCAACACATAATTTACGTAATACAATTTTCTGGTCGCACTGTTTTATTTCTGGGAATTGAAAAAAAGTACAGTCTCTTGTTATCCCTTCCGGATATAGATGTAACACAGTTATTTTGGTCACATAAGGTGAGGCGCTGAAACCTGACGATTAATCCATACACAGGAAATTATATATATAGGGGATAGGGGATAGGGGATAGGGGAGAAAGAATACTTCCCTCGTATTCCCTGCGTGTCGTAGAAGGCGACTAAAAGGGGAGGGAGCGGGGGGCTGGAAATCCTCCCCTCTCGTTTTTTTTTTTAATTTTCCAAAAGAAGGAACAGAGAATTGGGCCAGGTGAGGGTATTCCCTCAAAGGCCCAGTCCTCTGTTCTTAACGCTACCTCGCTAAGGCGGGAAATGGCGAATAGTTTGAAAGAAAAAAAGAATATATACATATATATATATATATATATATATATATATATATATATATATATATATAAATATATATATATATATATATATACATACATATATATATATATATATATATATATATATATATATATATATATATATATATATATACATATATATATTCCAATGAGTCCACGGGGAAAATGAAACATGATAAGTTCCCGTGGACTAATAGGAATATACTTGATCACGCGAAATATTGTTATTATTCTCATATACATATATATATATATATATATATATATATATATATATATATATATATATATATATATATATATTTTTTTTTTTTTGCTGTCTCCCGCGTTTGCAAGGTAGCGCAAGGAAACAGACGAAATAAATGGCCCAACCCACCCCCATACACATGTATATACATACGTCCACACACGCAAAAATACATATCTACACAGCTTTCCATGGTTTACCCCAGACGCTTCACATGCCCTGATTCAATCCACTGACAGCACGTAAACCCCGGTATACCACATCGATCCAATTCACTCTATTCCTTGCCCTCCTTTCACCCTCCTGCATGTTCAGGCCCCGATCACACAAAATCTTTTTCACTCCATCTTTCCACCTCCAATTTGGTCTCCCACTCGCAACCATACAACATTGTTGGAACCACTATTCCTTCAAACATACTCATTTTTGCTTTCCGAGATAATGTTCTCGACTTCCACACGTTCTTCAAGGCTCCCAGGATTTTCGCCCCCTCCCCCACCCTATGATCCACTTCCGCTTCCATGGTTCCATCCGCTGCCAGATCCACTCCCAGATATCTAAAACACTTCACTTCCTCCAGTTTTTCTCCATTCAAACTTACCTCCCAATTGACTTGACCCTCATCACTACTGTACCTAATAACCTTGCTCTTATTCACATTTACTCTTAACTTTCTTCTTTCACACACTTTACCAAACTCAGTCACCAGCTTCTGCAGTTTCTCACATGAATCAGCCACCAGCGCTGTATCATCAGCGAACAACAACTGACTCACTTCCCAAGCTCTCTCATCCACAACAGACTTCATACTTGCCCCTCTTTCCAAAATTCTTGCATTCATCTCCCTAACAACCCCATCCATAAACAAATTAAACAACCATGGAGACATCACACACCCCTGCCGCAAACCTACATTCACTGAGAACCAATGACTTTTCTCTCATCCTACACGTACACATGCCTTACATCCTCGATAAAAACTTTTCACTGCTTCTAACAACTTGCCTCCCACACCATATATTATTAATACCTTCCACAAAGCATCTCTATCAACTCTATCATATGCCTTCTCCAGATCCATAAATGCTACATACAAATCCATTTGCTTTTCTAAGTATTTCTCACATACATTCTTCAAAGCAAACACCTGATCCACACATCCTCTACCACTTCTGAAACCACACTGCTCTTCCCCACTCTGATGCTCTGTACATGCCTTCACCCTCTCAATCAATACCCTCCCATATAATTTACCAGGAATACTCAACAAACTTATACCTCTGTAATTTGAGCACTCACTCTTATCCCCTTTGCCTTTGTACAATGGCACTATGCACGCATTCCGCCAATCCTCAGGCACCTCACCATGAGTCATACATACATTAAATAACCTTACCAACCAGTCAATAATACAGTCACCCGCTTTTTTAATAAATTCCACTGCAATACCATCCAAATCTGCTGCCTTGCCGGCTTTCATCTTCCGCAAAGCTTTTACTACCTCTTCTCTGTTTACCAAATCATTTTCCCTAACCCTCTCACTTTGCACACCACCTCGACCAAAACACCCTATATCTGCCACTCTATCATCAAACACATTCAACAAACCTTCAAAATACTCACTCCATCTCCTTCTCACATCACCACTACTTGTTATCACCTCCCCATTTGCGCCCTTCACTGAAGTTCCCATTTGCTCCCTTGTCTTACGCACTTTATTTACCTCCTTCCAGAACATCTTTTTATTCTCCCTAAAATTTAATGATATTCTCTCACCTCAAATCTCATTTGCCCACTTTTTCACCTCTTGCACCTTTCTCTTGACCTCCTGTCTCTTTCTTTTATACATCTCCCACTCAATTGCATTTTTTCCCTGCAAAAATCGTCCAAATGCCTCTCTCTTCTCTTTCACTAATAATCTTACTTCTTCATCCCATCACTCACTACCCTTTCTAATCAACCCACCTTCCACTCTTCTCATGCCACAATATATATATATATATATATATATATATATATATATATATATATGTTTGACAGTCACATGTTTACCAAATATCGTTCTAGCTTCGTCTCTTCGAGGTATATCAACTGACTGTTATATTTCTCTTGTGTATCCCCTGATGATGTGATTATTACACGAAAGTGCACTTGGGAACTTATCGTGTTTCATTTTCCCCGTCGACTCATAAGAATATCTTGATCACGCGCAAAATTGTGAGCCTTTCCACACACACACACACACACATATATATATATATATATATATATATATATATATATATATATATATTTTTTTTTTTTTTTTTTTTTTTTTACTTTGTGCTTTGTCGGTCTCCCGCGTTAGCGAGGTAGCGCAAAGAAACGGACGAAAGAATGGCCCAACCCACCCATATTTACATATATACACGTGTACATATTCATACATGCTACCTTCATCCATTCCGCCACCACCATGCCAAACATGACATCCCCCCCCCTCCACACACACACACGCACACACACACATAGAATGGCACCCCTTCCTCCCCCCGCGTGCGCGCGAAGAAGGGCAAGGAAAAGACAACAAAGGCCACATTTGTTCACACTTAGTCTCTAGCTATCATGTGAAAAGCACCGAAACCAAAGCTCTCTTTCCACATCCAAGCCCACAAAACTTTCCATGGTTCACCCCAGACGCTTCACATGTCCTGATTCAATCAATTGACAGTACCTTGACGTAAGGTATACCACATTGTTCCAATTCACTCTATTCCTTGCACGCCTTTCACCCTCCTGTGTGTTCAGGCCCCGATCGCTCAAAATCTTTTTCACTCCATCTTTCAACCTCCAATTTGGTCTTCCACTTCTCCTCGTTCCCTCCACTAACGACACACACATATATCTTCTTTGTCAATCTTTCCTCACTCATTTTCTCCATGTGACCAAACCATTTCAAAACACCCTCTTCTGCTTTCTCAACCACATTCTTTTTATTACCACATATCTCTCTTACCCTCATTATATATTCGATCAAACCACTTCACACCACATATTGTCCTCAAACATCTCATTTCCAACACATCCACCCTCCTCCGCACAACCCTAGCCCATGCCTCATTGGGCATGGGCTAGGGTTGAAACCACTATTCCTTCGAACACATTTTTGCTCTCCGAGATAACGTTCTTGCCTCCCACACATTCTTCAACGTTCTCAGAACCTTCGCCCCCTCCCCCACCCTGTGACTCACTTCCGCTTCCATGGTTCCAGCCGCTGCCAAATCCACTCCCAAATATCTAAAACACTTCACTTCCTCCAGTTTTTCTCCATTCAAACTTACCTCCCAATTTAGTTGTCCCTGAACCCTACTGAACCTAATAACCTTGCTCTTATTCAGTTTCAGCTTTCATCTTTCACACACTCTACCAAACTCAGTCACCAACTTCTGCAGTTTCTCACCCTGAATCAGCCACCAGCGCTGTATCATCAGCGAACAATAACTGACTTACTTCCCAAAGCCCTCTCATCCACAACAGACTGCATACTTGCCCCTCTCTCCAAAACTCTTGCATTCACCTCCCTAACAACCCCATTCATAAAAAATCAAACAACCATGGAAACATCACGCACCCCTGCCGCAAACCGACATTCACTGGGAACCAATCAATTTCCTCTCTTCCTACTCGCACACATGCCTTACATCCTTGATAAAACTTTTCACTGCTTCTAGCAACTTACCTCCCACACTATATACTCTTAATACCTTCCATAGAGCATCTCTATCAACTTTGTCATATGCCTTTTCCAAACCCGTAAATGCTACATACAAATCCATCTGTTTTTCTAAGTATCTCTCACATACATTCTTCAAAGCAAACACCTGATCCACACATCCTCTACCACTTCTGAAACCACTCTGCTGTTCCCCAATCTGATGCTCTGTACATGCCTTGACCCTCTCAATCAATGGGCGCATGAAAGAGAGACTTTTGGATGTTAGTGTGTTGAGAAGGGCAGCTGGTGGGATGTCTTATCACTATCTTGTGGAGGCTAAGGTGAAGGTTTGTAGAAAATTTCAAAAAAGAAGAGAACATGCTGGGGAGAACAGAGCGGTGAGAGAAAGTGAGCTTGGAAAGGAGACTTGTGTGAGGAAGTGCAGGAGAGATTTAGATTTGAATGGTAAAAGATAAGAGCAAATGACGTTAGGGAAGTGGGTAAGGAACGGAGTGTATTTAGGAAAGCAGTGACAGCATGTGCAAAAGATGCATGTGGCATCAGAAAGGTGGGAGGTGGGCAGATTAGAAAACGTAATGAGTGGTGGGATCAAGAACATGTACATACACACATGCATACGCATAAATACACATACACGTACATATACATATATACACATGCACATATTCATACTTGCACGCCTTCATCCATTTCCAACGCCACCCCCTGCGTCAGTGAGGTACCGCCAGGAAACAGATTATGAAAGGCCACATCCGCTCACACTCAATCTCTAGCTGTCATGTGTAATGCACCGAAACCACAGCTCCCTATCTACATCCAGGCCACACAGACCTTTCCATGGTTTACTCTAGACGTTTCACACGCCCACATTCAAGTCAACCCTGGTACACCCCATCCTTCCAAGTCACTCTATTCCGTGCACGCCTCTCACTCTCTTGCATGTTCAGGCACCGATTGCTCAAGATCTTTTTGGTCTCCCGCTTCTCCTTCTTCCCTCCACCTCTAACACATATATTCTCTTTGTCAACCTTTTCTCACTCATTCTCTCCATATGTGCAAAGCATTTCAACACACCCTCTTCTGCTCTCCCAGCCACACTCTTTTTACTACCACACATCTCTCTTACCCTTTCATTATTTACTCATCATACCACCTCATACCACATACTGTCTTCAAACATTTCATTTCCAACACATTAACCCTCCTCTGCACAGCCCTATCTATAGCAGCCAATGTCTCGCAACCATATGATATTGCTGGAAATACTATTCCTTAAAACATACCCATCTATATATATATATATATATATATATATATATATATATATATATATATATATATATATATATATATATTTCATTCATTCATTTCATTCAAACTATTCGCCATTTCCCGCATTAGCGAGGTAGCGTTAAGAACAGAGGACTGGGCCTTTGAGGGAATACCCTCACCTGGCCCAATTGTCTGTTCCTCCTTTTGGAAAATTAAAAAAAAAACGAGAGGGGAGGATTTCCAGCCCCCCGCTCCCTCCCCTTTTAGTCGCCTTCTACGACACGCAGGGAATACGTGGGAAGTATTCTTTCTCCCTTATCCCCATATATATATATATATATATATATATATATATATATATATATATATATATATATATATATATATATATATATATATATATCCCATATAATTTCCCAGGAATACTCAACAAACTTATACATCTGTAATTTGAACACTCACCTTTATCCCCTTTGCCTTTGTACAGTGGCACTATGCATGCTTCCGTCAATCTTCAGGCATCCTACCCTGAACCATACATACAATGAATATCCTCACCAACCAGTCAACAACACAGTCACCCCCATTTTTCATAAATTCCACAGCAAGTACCATTCAAACCCACCGCCTTGCCGGCTTTCGTCTTCCGCAAAGCTTTCAATACTTTTCTGTTTACCAAATCATTTTCCCTCACACACTCACTTCGCACACAACCTCGACCAAAACACCCTATATCTGCCACGCTATACATCAAACACATTCAACAAACCTTCAAAATATTCACACCATCTCCCTTTCACTTTACCACTACTTGTTATTACCTCCCCATTTGCCCCCTTCGTCGATGTTCCCATTTCTTCTCTTGTCTTACGCACTTTACCTCCTTCCACAGCATCTTTTCATTCTCTCTAAAATTTAATGTTGCTCTCTCACCCCACCTCTCATTTGCCCTCTTTTTCACCTCTCGCACCTTCTCTTGATCTCCTGCCTCTTTCTTTTATACATCTCCCAGTCATTTGCACTATTTCTCTGCAAAAATCGTCCAAATGCCTCTCTCTTCTCTTTCACTAATAAACTTACTTCCTCATCCCTCCACTCACTACCCCTCCTAATCTACCCACCTCCCACCTTTCTCATGCCACAGGCATCTTTTGCGCAAGCCATAACTGCTTCCCTAAATACATCTCATTCCTCCCCCAGTCCCCTTATGTCATTTGCTCTCACCTTTTTACATTTTGCACTCAGTCTCTCCTGGAACTTCCTACACAAGTCTCCTTTCCAAGCTCACTTACTCGCACCACTCTCTTCACCCCAATATTCTCTCTTCTTTTTTGAAAACCCTACACACCTTCACCTTTGCCTCCACAAGATAATGATCAGACATCCATCCAGTTGCCTATCTCAGCACATTAACATCCAAAAGTCTCTCTTTCATGCGCCCATTGATTGAGAGGGTCAAGGCATGTACAGAGCATCAGATTGGGGAACAGCAGAGTGGTTTCAGAAGTGGTAGAGGATGTGTGGATCAGGTGTTTGCTTTGAAGAATGTATGTGAGAGATACTTAGAAAAACAGATGGATTTGTATGTAGCATTTACGGGTTTGGAAAAGGCATATGACAAAGTTGATAGAGATGCTCTATGGAAGGTATTAAGAGTATATAGTGTGGGAGGTAAGTTGCTAGAAGCAGTGAAAAGTTTTATCAAGGATGTAAGGCATGTGTGCGAGTAGGAATGCCTATCATATAACACGATATCTCATAATGCCCTTCGACCATCTCTCCTCCTAACATACGTATACTTATGTATGTCTCTTTTTTTTACCAGGTATTCCCAATCACCAGTCTTTTTCAGCACACAGATTCACAACCTCTTCACCATTTCTATTCACAACAATTAAAATCCCAAGTACACCAATTATATCCTCAACTGCCATATTGCTCACCTTCGCGTTTACATCACCCATCATAAATACCAGATCCCGTGCACCAAAGCTGCTAACACACTAACTCAGCTGCTCCCAAAACATGATCTCTCTTCTCATGACCAGGTGCATAAGCACCAATAACGACCCATCTCTCTTCGTCCACTTTCATCATGATCCACATCAATCTAGAATTTACTTTCTTACACTTTATCTCACACTCTTACATCTTCTGCTTCAGTAGTAGTGCTACTCCTTCCTTCGCTCTTGTCCTCTCACCTACCCCCTTACCCTTGAGCTTCGTTTCACTCAGAGCCAGAACATCCAGGTTTCTTTCCTCAAACACAGTACCTATCTCTCCTTTCTTTTTATCTTGGTTATATCCACACACATTTAGACACTGCTTCCAGGGGTTTCTTCTGTCTTTCTGAAATTCCTATGTTGTGTATGCGCCTATATGTAAAAAGTGCATGGCAATTGAGTAATAAGTGATCGGTGATTTCTTTATATCAGTTGTATCGTGAGTTTAGAGTGTCTGAAATATCATGAAACTGTGTTTGTAATGTTGTGGTGATGGATGACGTCAAGAGCGTGAGCGGGAGAGTATGGCTCGTGTTTGTCTGGGAAGTGTGGTTTCTAATGGGTGTATGTCTGATGGGTTGGAGTTTAAAGGTCAGTTATTTAGTGCTTCTCGAGTTATTTCAGTGTGTATGTGTTTGTTTGTGTTATATTTGTTGGGCAAGGGGAATCTGTGAGTAGCGTTTACCTCAGTGTAAGGCAGGGGTAAGCATATCATTTTTACCTGGGGATTGGTGGTTACTTATAGAGTGGTTAGGGTGAGAGGGATCTAGTGCTGTTGTAAAGATCTGATTGCTACGTATGTTAAAGTAGGACAGGACTGGGCGGATCGCTGTTCAATTGTGTAGGCGTTGAGTATCAGTGGTTGCCAGACATCCAGTGATTTTTTCTGAGTATCGCGTTGTTTGCAGCTTTAGAATGTTCGTTCTTTTAGAGAGTGGGAGACTAGGCAGGTGAGGCGTAGTTTACAATGTTCGTTCTTTTAGAGAGTGGGAGACTAGGCAGGTGAGGCGTAGTTTACAATGTTTGTTCTTTTAGAGAGTGAGAGACTAGGCAGGTGAGGCGTAGTTTACAATGTTTGTTCTTTTAGAGAGTGGGAGACTAGGCAGGTGAGGCGTAGTTTACAATGTTTGTTCTTTTAGAGAGTGAGAGACTAGGCAGGTGAGGCGTAGTTTACAATGTTCGTTCTTTTAGAGAGTGGGAGACTAGGCAGGTGAGGCGTAGTTTAAATTGAAACGTGTTACAAATCTGGTGAGAGATGGTGTTCTAAGGGCATCTAGTTTGTGTTGCTTTAGTGCTTTAGTGTTGATGTTATTGGTGTGAGGAGTGAATGTCATGTGTGTGGTATGTGGTGCCAAGGTGTAATTTCCTTCTGCAGGATATTACACAATGAGTGAAAAGTCTCCTTTGGTGATGGTGTATCATTCGGGGAAAGAGTTATTCGAATGAGAAGTGACAGGGTAAAAGAAAGGTGTGGCAGTAACGTAAGTCTGTATGTGCGAGCTATAAAGGGTGTGCTGAAATGGATTGGACATATGAAGAGGATGAGTAAGGAGGGGACGAATAAGAGTGTATACATATAAGAAGTGGAGGGAACAAAGAAAATGGGGAAACCAAGAGGGAAGTAGAAGGATGGAGTAAAAGATATTCTGAAGGGTCGGGGCCTGGACGACCCTTGCATGCAAGCGATATAACAAATTGGAGCAATGTGGTATACCAGGGACGGAATATTGAGAATGGGTTGAACCAGAGCATATGAAGCATTTAGGGAAACCGCGGTCATGTATGTGGGGCTTGGTTGTGGATAGGGAGCTACAGTTTTAGTGTATTACACGACAGTTAAGGTATTGATGTGAAGGAATGAGGCCATTTCTTCGTCCGTTCCTGACGCTACTTCGCCGATGCAGGATATGGCGAACATACACAAAAACATATATATATATATATATATATATATATATATATATATATATATATATATGGTCTCCCGTGGTGTAGAGGTTATGGTTCTTGACCGTGACGCATTCACGGCCGCCCAGAGTCAAGCGCATAAGTTCGATTCCTGGATGCGGCAGGCGGTCTAGAGTCAAACCAGCTGTTCATCCACCCTAGGGGTTGGTCCATGAAATTGGATCCTGGGTCAGGCTAGGGTCACAGTGCTGTGTGTGATCTAGTATATGCACAAAACCACAGGAAAATTAAACACTGTAACAATGCCAATTCACTTATCAACTGTAACTCCTTTACCACGAGAAATGTTATTGAATCAAATTATTAGACACACAAAGAATTGTAACATTAACATTAGTGAAGGCCTATACAAATCAGATAGCTTTGATGTAGGCAACATTTGCAAACAGTTCCCTTTCTTGTACATATAATAAAAATTCTACGACAGGCACGATGCCAGACCCGAACACACTAACCCGACCACCAATATTCAGTAATGCTTGTCTACCAATGGCGTTTTAGCTACGTCTCTTCCATGTATATTAATTGACTGTTGTACGTCTTCTGTCTCCTTCTTGTATCTCCCCTGACGATGTGATCGTTACACGAAAGTGCACTTAGGAACTTATCGTGTTTCATTTTCTTGCGTTCTTTGCATATATATATATATATATATATATATATATATATATATATATATATATATATATACATATATTTACTTATTTATTTATCATACTTTGTCGCTGTCTCCCGCGTTAGCTAGGTATCGCAAGGAAACAGACGAAAGAATGGTCCAACCCTCCCACATACACATGTATATACATACACGTCCACACACGCACATATACATACCTATACATTTCAACGTATACATATATATACATACACAGACATATACATATATACACATGTATAAAATTCATACTTGCTACCTTCATTCATTCTCGTCGCCACCCAGCCACATATGAAATGACACCACCTTCCCCCCGCACGCGCGCGCGGTAGCACTAGGAAAGACAACAAAGGCCACATTCTTTCACACTCAGTCTCTAGCTGTCATGTATAATGCACCGAAATCACAGCTCCCTTTCCACATCCAGGCCCCACAAAACTTTCCATGGTTTACCCCGGACGCTTCACATGCCTTGGTTCAATCCATTGACTGCACGTCGACCCCGGTATACCACATCGTTCCAATTCACTCTATCCCTTGCAGCCTTTCACCCTCCTGGATGTTCAGGCCCCGATCGCTTAAAATTTTTTTCACTGCATCCTTCCACCTCCAATTTGGTCTCCCACCTCTCCTCGTTCCCTTCACCTCTGACACATATTTCCTCTGTCAATCTTTCCTCACTCATTCGCTCCATGTGACCAAACCATTTCAAACACCCTCTTCTGCTCTCTCAACCACACTCTTTTTATTACCACACATCTCTCTTACCCTTTCATTACTTACTCGATCAAACCACCTCACACCACATACTGTCCTCAAACATCTCATTTCCAACGCTTCTACCTTCCTCCACAAAACCCTATCTATAGCCCTCGCCTCGCAACCATGTAGCACTGTTGGAACCACTATTCCATTAAGCATACCTATCTTTGCTTTCCGAGATAATGTTCTCGCCTTCCACACATTCTTCAACACTCACAGAACCTTCGACCACTCCCCCACCCTGTGACTGACTTCAGCTTCCATGGTTCCAGCACACAAATATACAAGCTCTTCACCTTTTCCATTTACAACACTGAACACCCCATGTACACCAATTAATTTCTCAACTGCCACATTACTCACCTTTGCATTCAAATCACCCATCACTATAACCTGTTCTCGTGCATCAAAACTGCTAACACACTCACTCAGCTGCTCCAAAAACACTTACCTCCCATGATCTTTCTTCTCATGCCCAGGTGTATAGGCACCAATGATCACCCATCTCTCTCCATCCACTTTCAGTTTTACCGATATCAATCTAGAGTTTACTTTCTTACACTCTTATCACGTACTCCCACAACTCTTGTTCCAGGAGTAGTGCTACTCCTTCCTTTGCTCTTGTCCTTTCAGCAACCCCTGACTTTACTCCCAAAACATTCCCAAACCACTCTTCCCCTTTACCCTTGAGCTTCGTTTCACTGAAAACCAAAACATCCAGGTTCCTTTCCTCAAAATACAACCTATCTCTCCTTTTTCTCATCTTGGTTACATCTACATTCGTTTAGAAACTCCAATCTGAGCCTTCGAGAAGGATGAGCACTCCCCGCGTGACTCCTGTTTCCCCTTTTAGGAAATTAAAATACAAGGATGGGAGGGTTTCTAGCCCCCCCTCTCCCGTCCCTTTTACACACACACACACACACACACACACACACACACACACACACACACATATATATATATATATATATATATATATATATATATATATATATATATATATATACATATATATATATATATGTGTACGTGTAGGAAGAGAGGAAAATGATTGGTTCTCAGTGAATGTAGGTTTGCGGCAGGGGTGTGTGATGTCTCCATGGTTGTTTAATTTGTTTATGAATGGGGTTGTTAGGGATGTGAATGCAAGAGTTTTGGAAAGAGGGGCAAGTATGAAGTCTGTTGGGGATGAGAGAGCTTGGGAAGTGAGTCAGTTGTTGTTCGCTGATGATACAGCGCTGGTGGCTGATTCATGTGAGAAACTGCAGAAGCTGGTGACTGAGTTTGGTAAAGTGTGTGAAAGAAGAAAGTTAAGAGTAAATGTGAATAAGAACAAGGTTATTAGGTACAGTAGGGTTGAGGGTCAAGTCAATTGGGAGGTGAGTTTGAATGGAGAAAAACTGGAGGAAGTGAAGTGTTTTAGATATCTGGGAGTGGATCTGGCAGCGGATGGAACCATGGAAGCGGAAGTGGATCATAGGGTGGGGGAGGGGGCGAAAATTCTGGGAGCCTTGAAGAATGTGTGGAAGTCGAGAACATTATCTCGGAAAGCAAAAATGGGTATGTTTGAAGGAATAGTGGTTCCAACAATGTTGTATGGTTGCGAGGCGTCGGCTATGGATAGAGTTGTGCGCAGGAGGATGGATGTGCTGGAAATGAGATGTTTGAGGACAATGTGTGGTGTGAGGTGGTTTGATCGAGTAAGTAACGTAAGGGTAAGAGAGATGTGTGGAAATAAAAAGAGCGTGGTTGAGAGAGCAGAAGAGGGTGTTTTGAAATGGTTCGGGCACATGGAAAGAATGAGTGAGGAAAGATTGACCAAGAGAATATATGTGTCGGAGGTGGAAGGAACGAGGAGAAGAGGGAGACCAAATTGGAGGTGGAAAGATGGAGTGAAAAAGATTTTGTGTGATCGGGTCCTGAACAGGCAGGAGGGTGAAAGGAGGGCAAGGAATAGAGTGAATTGGAGCGATGTGGTATACCGGGGTTGACGTGCTGTCAGTGGATTGAATCAAGGCATGTGAAGCGTCTGGGGTAAACCATGGAAAGTTGTGTAGGTATGTATATTTGCGTGTGTGGACGTATGTATATACATGTGTATGGGGGTGGGTTGGGCCATTTCTTTCGTCTGTTTCCTTGCGCTACCTCGCAAACGCGGGAGACAGCGCAAAAAAAAAAAAAAAAAAAAAAAAAATATATATATATATATATATATATATATATATATAGATAGATAGATAGATAGATAGATAGATAGATATAGATATATATACATATAATCTGATGAATCTAAAAGAAATGATAAGAAACTTTCGCAAAAGAAGCTTAATGAATATTTTGAATCATGGAGGAATACGATGTTTGATCTGATGTGAGGAGATACACTGCCTGACCTTTGCTTCTGAAACGTCGAGTAGAAAGTGTATCCCACTGAACTACGTGTGAGGATTTAATTCTCTCTGGTTTGAGAGGGAAAAGCCAATGACAGGTACAGAGACAAAATTACAAAAAGAAAAAAGGAACAATAGAGGTACTGATGGCCACACTTGATGTCCACATATCTCTTCTTGGTAATCATATTGACCTATAAGGTACTGTTAGAGTACGTGTTTACGGAAGGACCATAAACCACCGCAGCTGTACAGGCAGGGGCGACCTGTGGTGCCTTCTGCCGACCACAGGTTATGGTTCTAACGCTTCTGACCTCGGTGTTGGTGGTGGTGCTGACACTACTGACCCTGGCGTTGGTGATGCTGCTGACACTACTGACCCTGGCGTTAGTGGTGTTGTTGACACTACTGACCCTGGCGTTGGTGATGCTGCTGACACTACTGACCCTGGCGTTGGTGATGCTGCTGACACTACTGACCCTGGCGTTGGTGGTGCTGCTGACACTACTGACCCTGGCGTTGGTGATGATGCTGACACTACTGACCCTGGCGTTGGTGATGCTGCTGACACTACTGACCCTTACGTTAGTGGTGTTGCTGACACTACTGACCCTGGTGCTAGCGGTACTGCTGACATTATCTACCTTGGTGGTAGTGGTGCTGCTGACACTACATACCCTAGCGTTAGTGGCATTGCTGACACAACGTAACCCAGTGTTATGGTACGGCTAACGCTGCCAGCCTGGCGTTACTGGTACTGCTCATACCCATAACTCTACCCACACTAACAGAAAATGGGATTCAGTTCAGCATACATACATACATATATATATATATATATATATATATATATATATATATATATATATATATATATATATATATATATATATATATTCTTTCTTTTCTTTCAAACTATTCGCCATTTCCCGCATTAGCAAGGTAGCGTTAAGAACAGTGAACTGGGCCTCTGAGGGAATATCCTCACCTGGCCCCCTTCTCTGTTCCTTCTTTTGGAAAATTAAAAAAAAAAACAAGAGGGGAGGATTTCCAGCCCCCCGCTCCCTCCCCTTTTAGTCGCCTTCTACGACACGCAGGGAATACGTGGAAAGTATTCTTTCTCCCCTATCTCCAGGGATATATATATATATATATATATATATATATATATATATATATATATATATATATATATATATATATATATTCGAGTACTTAGTATTTCGAATAGTTGTTTCCTATTATACAGTCCCTTAGCCTAACGGTTAGCATGCCTGCCTCTTGCACAAGGGGTCCCAGGTTCGATCCTGGCTGATGGAGCTTTGTATGTTCTATGAAGGTGCGCGTTCATATACACTTTATTCGTATATATATATATATATATATATATATATATATATATATATATATATATATATATATATATATATTTCTATGCCATTTCCCGCATTAGCGAGGTAGCGTTAAGAACAGTGAACTGGGCCTCTGAGGGAATATCCTCACCTGGCCCCCTTCTCTGTTCCTTCTTTTGGAAAATTAAAAAAAAAACAAGAGGGGAGGATTTCCAGCCCCCCGCTCCCTTCCCTTTTAGTCGCCTTCTACATCACGCAGGGAATACGTGGGAAGTATTCTTTCTCCCCTATCCCCAGGGATAATATATATATATATATGTATATATATATATGTATATTTAATGTATGTATGATTCATGGTGAGGTGCCTGAGGAGTGGCGGAATGCTTGCATAGTGCCATTGTACAAAGGCAAAGGGGATAAGAGTGAGTGCTCAAATTACAGAGGTATAAGTTTGTTGAGTATTCCTGGTAAATTATATGGGAGGGTATTGATTGAGAGGGTGAAGGCATGTACAGAGCATCAGATTGGGGAAGAGCAGTGTGGTTTCAGAAGTGGTAGAGGATGTGTGGATCAGGTGTTTGCTTTGAAGAATGTATGTGAGAAATACTTAGAAAAACAAATGGATTTGTATGTAGCATTTATGGATCTGGAGAAGGCATATGATAGAGTTGACAGAGGTGCTCTGTGGAAGGTTTTAAGAATATATGGTGTGGGCGGCAAGTTGTTAGAAGCAATGAAACGTTTTTATCGAGGATGTAAGGCATGTGTACGTGTAGGAAGAGAGGAAAGTGATTGGTTCTCAGTGAATGTAGGTTTGCGGCAGGGGTGTGTGATGTCTCCATGGTTGTTTAATTTGTTTATGGATGGGGTTATTAGGGAGGTGAATGCAAGAGTTTTGGAAAGAGGGGCAAGTATGAAGTCTTTTGGGGATGAGAGAGCTTGGGAAGTGAGTCAGTTGTTGTTCGCTGATGATACAGCGCTGGTGGCTGATTCATGTAAGAAACTGCAGAAGCTGGTGACTGAGTTTGGTAAAGTGTGTGGAAGAAGAAAGTTAAGAGTAAATGTGAATAAGAGCAAGGTTATTAGGTACAGTAGGGTTGAGGGTCAAGTCAATTGGGAGGTGAGTTTGGAGAAAAACTGGAGAAAGTGAAGTGTTTTAGATATCTGGGAGTGGATCTGGCAGCGGATGGAACCATGGAAGCGGAAGTGGATCATAGGGTGGGGGAGGGGGCGAAAATTCTGGGGGCCTTGAAGAATGTGTGGAAGTCGAGAACATTATCTCGGAAAGCAAAAATGGGTATGTTTGAAGGAATAGTGGTTCCAACAATGTTGTTTGGTTGCGAGGCGTGGGCTATGGATAGAGTTGTGCGCAGGAGGATGGATGTGCTGGAAATGAGATGTTTGAGGACAATGTGTGGTGTGAGGTGGTTTGATCGAGTGAGTAACGTAAGGGTAAGAGAGATGTGTGGAAATAAAAAGAGCGTGGTTGAGAGAGCAGAAGAGGGTGTTTTGAAGTGGTTTGGGCACATGGAGAGGATGAGTGGGGAAAGATTGACCAAGAGGATATATGTGTCAGAGGTGGAGGGAACAAGGAGAAGAGGGAGACCAAATTGGAGGTGGAAAGATGGAGTGAAAAAGATTTTGTGTGATCGGGGCCTGAACATGCAGGAGGGTGAAAGGAGGGCAAGGAATAGAGTGAATTGGAGCGATGTGGTATACCAGGGCTGACGTGCTGTCAGTGGATTGAATCAAGGCATGTGAAGCGTCTGGGGTAAACCATGGAAAGCTGTGTAGGTATGTATATTTGCGTGTGTGGACGTATGTATATACATGTGTATGGGGGGGGGTTGGGCCATTTCTTTCGTCTGTTTCCTTGCGCTACCTCGCAAACGCGGGAGACAGCGACAAAGTATTAAAAAAAAAAAAAAAAAAAAAAAAAAAAAAAAATGTATATATATATATATATATATATATATATATATATATATATATATATATATATATATATATATCACTAACTTTCCTCAGTTACTATATCGTTCAGAGAGTACATATAAAACCAGCACAACCTGTCATATTAAAGTTATATTCCGTTTAAATGGCAACTAAGTTAATTACTGGCGCTTCCACACGTCAGCAATGTAGAAAGTGAGTAACATGAGAGGTGAGGTGAGCGTCACCATGGTGTGGGCTCCACCAGTGTTGCCTGCCTCCTGCCCCATGCGCTACACGTGCAGTAAGGACGTATGTGGACCTTATGATATCTTGAACGTTTGAAAAACGTGTTCAAGATCATTTTTGCTGACCATCATTTGACGATGAAGGATTTAATGGTCTTGGGAGTTGATTGGTCGTACGCCAGTCGGATTCGAACCCTGGGTAGTGCTTTCGGCCACCTCAGCCACACGGAGGTGCAAAGATATAGCCACTCGAGGCCCAGTGTTTTCCTTTTTTTTTTCATTCGCTGTTTCCTGACCTCAGCTCAGTGGGGTAGTATTGCAGCCCCGGTGATGTGTCCAATATGTCCATGGAAGGAAGAATGTCTTACATACACACATCGGTGACCATGTGTGATAAACAACGTGAAGCCAAGTTGGCCGGACTACATACCCAGGGTTCGAATCCGACTTGTGGTGTATACACACACACACACACACACACACGCGCGCACATTTTTTCATACACAATCGCCATTTCCCGCGCTAGCGAGGTAGCGTTAACAATAGAGGACTGAGCCTTGGAGGGAATATCCTCACTTGGCCCCCTTCTCTGTTCGTTCTTTTGGAATAGTAAAAACAGGCGGAGAGGATTTCCAGCCCCAGCTCGAGCCCCACTCTTTGACTCCCGTTTTCTATTTGCGGTGAGAAACAGTTATTCGGAAAATGATTGAGAGTTTTTTAACGATTTTTCGATGATTTAGATGCAGCTTTGACGTAAGCTTAGCGTGTGTGTTGTACGGTTGGCGCTTTGGTTTCCACGTCAAGGTGGATGTGTATGAAGCCACGAGAGGTCATGACAGTGGATGTGTTAGTGTGGAGTCAGGTTGCTAACAGAGACAAGGCTTCGTGAAGCAATAGTGGGAATGTCGCTGTTACTCTCTTGCAATCTCGTCTAACTAAACTCATGTAAACTCCTACTAAGCTTTTATAAACTTGTCTACCTAAGCTCTCGTAAACTCCTCTTGTAAACTCAGTTACCAGATATCTTACTAACTCGTCTACCTAACCCTCTGTCAACACCTGGAGGTAAACTATTATAAACTCCAGTAATGTAACTCTTGTAAACTCATCTACCTTAATTCTAGACGATGAGTTCGCTTGGCACACGCAGTCAGTGTGACTCCCCGATGGTGAGAGCAGCAGCCACACAGTTCACTGCCCGGCAGCCCTTAACCCAGGTCCCAAGAACGATTATAATGTAACCTTTATAACTTACATTATGTTTTCTACGGCTATAACAGAGATCCCAGGTGGACGATTATAATGTAATCTTTATGATAACTTACAATATACTTTTTACAGCAATAAGACTGACTTAAGGCATTAAATCAAAATATCTATTGTGATATTTCACACGGAATATGGATTTTTGCCAGTGTCATAAAGGATTACATTATATTCTTAACAATTTCTTTCTCTATCTACCTGCCTTTCCCACAGAGTAATTCGGTCCCAAAATAAAATGAAAACGTAACTATTGCCAATGACGTAACACTGAGTCATTTCTCTCCCAGGTGTGCGTAACGATAGCTTCGTTCCCAACATAGACACAAGGCTCTGTAATGATACCACCAGGATCAACCATATAGGCTAATGGTGAACGATGCCTTTGATTCGAATTTCAGTCGTTTGTCCTGAAAGAAAACCCTCAGCTGTCGGCAGCAGAGAGACGAAAACAAATTCATTCTGGGTTCGCGGATTCGCTTTTCTCGAACGCAGCATTACTGGATCCAATGTTATGAGTTCATGGCATCCTTTAGCTTAAATCCGTCCTTAATGCTCTTCTTTGGTCAAATATGATTATCTTATGTGTCTTACATGTACAATAGTGACCTAACTTCAGATCAATGTAACCGTTAGAACGAAAATTAGTGGATAAAGTATATTTATAACACGAAAAACTTGTATTTTTGGAGAGGTGTTTCAGGTTCATTATTATCATCTCAGTACAAGAACCTTCAGAAGTAATGCCATTAACGCAAAACTTAGAAGAAAAATCTAATGTTCATTTCGCTGTGTGACAGCCAGACACTGACGGTACTGGCTACACTGTGTGACAGCCAGACACTGACGGTACTGGCTAAACTGTGTGACAGCCAGACACTGGCGGTACTGGCTAAACTGTGTGACAGCCAGACACTGACGGTACTGGCTACACTGTGTGACAGCCAGACACTGACGGTACTGGCTACACTGTGTGACAGCCAGACACTGACGGTACTAGCTACACTGTGTGACAGCCAGACACTGACGGTACTGGCTACACTGTGTGACAGCCAGACACTGACGGTACTGGCTAAACTGTGTGACAGCCAGACACTGACGGTACTGCCTACACTGTGTGACAGCCAGACACTGACGGTACTGGCTACACTGTGTGACAGCCAGACACTGACGGTACTGGCTAAACTGTATGACAGCCAGACACTGACGGTACTGGCTACACTGTGTGACAGCCAGACACTGACGGTACTGGCTAAACTGTGTGACAGCCAGACACTGACGGTACTGGCTACACTGTGTGACAGCCAGACACTTGACGGTACTGGCTACACTGTGTGACAGCCAGACACTGACGGTACTGGCTACACTGTATGACAGCCAGACACTGACGGTACTGGCTACACTGTGTGACAGCCAGACACTGACGGTACTGGCTACACTGTGTGACAGCCAGACACTGACGGTACTGGCTACACTGTGTGACAGCCAGACACTGACGGTACTGGCTAAACTGTGTGACAGCCAGACACTGACGGTACTGCCTACACTGTGTGATAGCCAGACACTGACGGTACTGGCTACACTGTGTGACAGCCAGACACTGACGGTACTGGCTACACTGTGTGACAGCCAGACACTGACGGTACTGTCTACACTGTGTGATAGCCAGACACTGACGGTACTGGCTACACTGTGTGACAGCCAGACACTGACGGTACTGACTACACTGTTTGACAGCCAGACACTGACGGTACTGGCTACACTGTATGACAGCCAGACACTGACGGTACTGGCTACACTGTGTGACAGCCAGACACTGACGGTACTGGCTAAACTGTGTGACAGCCAGACACTGACGGTACTGTCTACACTGTGTGACAGCCAGACACTGACGGTACTGGCTACACTGTGTGACAGTCAGACACTGACGGTACTGGCTACACTGTGTGACAGCCAGACACTGACGGTACTGGCTACACTGTATGACAGCCAGACACTGACGGTACTGTCTAAACTGGTACATTCAGAACTGACGGTACTGGCTACACTGGGTGACAGCCAACCGGGCGGTCGGGCTACACTGTGTGACAGCCAGACACTGACGGTAGTGGCTACACTGAAAAATCATACTTAGAAGAAGTTGAGCGCAGTATAGTTCTAACCCTGAGAATCTGTACTGCACACTGGTCACTACAGACGAACTATACTGAACACTGACTTTGGACGGCTTCTGCAGACTGAACCTGTTGGTCGTAATACTGAGCAGCTACTAGCTAGCCTATATGAAATTATAGTAGTAGTAGTAGTAGTATTTTATGTTTTATTAGTGTATTAGTGCGCGGAATTTAGTAAAAATTGAGTGTAGCAATAGTAGTATATTTGTTTGTAGTAGTATAGTGTAGTGTAGTAGTAGTATTATGTAGAAGTAGTGTAGTGTAATTCTGTTTTTGATTAGTGTTTTAGTGCAGGTAGTGTTTAATAGAGTTGTGCAAATAGTAGTAGTAGTAGTAGTAGTAGTAGTAGTAGTAGTAGTAGTAGTAGTAGTAGTAGTGGTAGTAGTAGTGGTGGTGGTTAAAGTAGTAGTATAAGTAGTAGTAGTTGCTGTTCGTGATAGTAGTAATATGTGTAGTAGTATAAGTAGTAGTAGTTGCTGTTCGTGATAGTAGTAATATGTGTAGTAGTATAAGTAGTAGTAGTTGCTGTTCGTGATAGTAGTAATATGTGTAGTAGTATAAGTAGTAGTAGTTGCTGTTCGTGATAGTAGTAATATGTGTAGTAGTATAAGTAGTAGTAGTTGCTGTTCGTGATAGTAGTAATATGTGTAGTAGTATAAGTAGTAGTAGTTGCTGTTCGTGATAGTAGTAATATGTGTAGTAGTATAAGTAGTAGTAGTTGCTGTTCGTGATAGTAGTAATATGTGTAGTAGTATAAGTAGTAGTAGTTGCTGTTCGTGATAGTAGTAATATGTGTAGTAGTATAAGTAGTAGTAGTTGCTGTTCGTGATAGTAGTAATATGTGTAGTAGTATAAGTAGTAGTAGTTGCTGTTCGTGATAGTAGTAATATGTGTAGTAGTATAAGTAGTAGTAGTTGCTGTTCGTGATAGTAGTAATATGTGTAGTAGTATAAGTAGTAGTAGTTGCTGTTCGTGATAGTAGTAATATGTGTAGTAGTATAAGTAGTAGTAGTTGCTGTTCGTGATAGTAGTAATATGTGTAGTAGTATAAGTAGTAGTAGTTGCTGTTCGTGATAGTAGTAATATGTGTAGTAGTATAAGTAGTAGTAGTTGCTGTTCGTGATAGTAGTAATATGTGTAGTAGTATAAGTAGTAGTAGTTGCTGTTCGTGATAGTAGTAATATGTGTAGTAGTATAAGTAGTAGTAGTTGCTGTTCGTGATAGTAGTAATATGTGTAGTAGTATAAGTAGTAGTAGTTGCTGTTCGTGATAGTAGTAATATGTGTAGTAGTATAAGTAGTAGTAGTTGCTGTTCGTGATAGTAGTAATATGTGTAGTAGTATAAGTAGTAGTAGTTGCTGTTCGTGATAGTAGTAATATGTGTAGTAGTATAAGTAGTAGTAGTTGCTGTTCGTGATAGTAGTAATATGTGTAGTAGTAGCAATAGTAGTAGTAGTTATTGCTGTTGTTATAGCAGTAGTAGTAGTGAGTATAGTGGCATTATTCATCATGGCACTCATCACCATTCGCTGTACACTTCGCTGTTTGTTGCAGCAACACATGAGTCACAGAACGACTTATGGTAACGAGGTTGCAGCAACACATGAGTTACAGAACGACTTATGGTAACGAGGTTGCAGCAACACATGAGTTACAGAACGACTTATGGTAACGAGGCTGCAGCAACACATGAGTTACAGAACGACTTATGGTAACGAGGTTGCAGCAACACATCAGTTACAGAACGACTTATGGTAACGAGGTTGCAGCAACACATGAGTTACAGAACGACTTATGGTAACGAGGCTGCAGCAACACATCAGTTACAGAACGACTTATGGTAACGAGGTTGCAGCAACACATGAGTTACAGAACGACTTATGGTAACGAGAGGAGATCCGTGCCGTTACGTCTTCTTGTGTGATGACCGATA
Source organism: Panulirus ornatus (assembly GCF_036320965.1). NCBI lineage: Eukaryota > Metazoa > Arthropoda > Malacostraca > Decapoda > Palinuridae > Panulirus > Panulirus ornatus. The sequence goes on along the minus strand of NC_092256.1, from coordinate 6,860,992 downwards.
CTTTGTCCGTTACTCAATGGCTCAAGCCTCTGAATTATTCCCTTTAAGTCGAAGCAGATTACTGAGAAAGGTTAAGTGGGTTCATATTGAGAGAGAGAGAGAGAGAGAGAGAGAGAGAGAGAGAGAGAGAGAGAGAGAGAGAGAGAGAGAGAGAGAGAGAGAGAGAGAGAGGTACGTAATTTGCATAGATTGATCTTAGAAAGATTTGACTGAAATCAAGGTAAGAAAATAATAGATTCCGTTTTCTATTTCCTTTTATCCATGGGTCACGCAAGTCAGATGCTTCCTCCTCTAACAACCTTTATGTTCACAGTCCAGCGAAACCACCTGACTTCGTGTGTAAAAAAAGATGAAAAGAAAAATGACTGACTCCACTTTCGAAACACCAAGAGAATAAATTACATTCAGAGTCTTACAAGAAGAAGAAGAAGAAGAAGAAGAAGAAGAAGGAGAAGAAGAAAAACACTTTCCAGGAAGAAAATTGGTAAACTGCTCTTGAGGCATCGTGAAGAAGGTATCCTGGAAGGGATAGACCTTCGTAGCTACAGTATGGATCGCTCCTGGAGGGAAGTCAGGGGTTAGAGAAAGTACAATCCAGCCTCCAGCTGGCAGACCCATCAGCAGCAGTGTTCCAGTCTGGTAATTATATAATGCACTCACCCATTACCTAATTCCAGAGTGAGTGTATTAGCTCAGCCTTACACGCTGCTTTACCCGTCAGGTCTTCTCCTACTTGTTCCAGATCAGTGTCTGCCTCTCTCTCTCTCTCTCTCTCTCTCTCTCTCTCTCTCTCTCTCTCTCTCTCTCTCTCTCTCCTCTCTCTCTCTCTCAGGTAGGCAGTAGGTGGTGGGCAACCACCGACCAGAGAGGTATATTACTGTTACTACCCCGCCTGGGTGACGGGGGACTTAGTCACTGTGGCGTAATGAATCATTACTGAAGTGGCTGTCACGTTCCACTCTTTGACCAAGGTTGTTGTCTTATAACACTTGACAACACGGAACTCACACAACTACTTAATTTCCTGCGGTAAGCGTTACGCGGTCGCCCGGCATATTGGCGAAATCTCGTCATAAGTATTTATAACTACTCTCTCTCTCTCTCTCTCTCTCTCTCTCTCTCTCTCTCTCTCTCTCTCTCTCTCTCTCTCTCTCTCTCTCCAACTCTTTGTCCATCTACCTAACTGAAACCCCATCCTGTAACCTCACATGACAAGAGCAGCACATCCTACCAAACCTCAACTACGCCAAAGGCCCCGAGATCACTCGGTGCACCAGCGACCCTCGAGGAATGTTTGATTTTCACCACCCACACTGTCTTCACATGCCCACACTCTCTTCATTTGCCCATATTGTCATCACATAGAATATAGTCCCCCACTACGAATACACGACTTTCGATCTGGCTCACAAATTATAGACTGTTCGCATCGTAACATCTGAAAGTGTTAAAGTACGGATCATTCTTATACCAACATTGTCTTGAGGTTATGAGAGGCGAGCAGGCTGCTTCGATATCTGATCCTATTCACACAGTCCATGCCCGGTACACCAGTCCACATATATCCACACACATCCACCTGAAGGGAACGATCGAGGTGTGTGTGGCGAGTGGCAATGTGGATACCTGTGGAACCAGGCCGGTTCGGTGGCACGGTAGTGGTTCACGCAAGAGGATGGGCGTGGCACGCTACCTAACCCCACCCACTCTATCCAGAGCTAACACCCACACCCCTCTCCACCCCTATCCCACAATCCTCCCCAACCTGAGGCTGGCACCATCTTCCTCCCTAACCTGAGACCGGCACCCATCTCCCTCCCCAGCCCAAGGCTGGCACCCACCTTCCCACCTCAAGGATAGCATCCAACTCCCTTCTCACCTCAAGCCTGGCATCATGAGCACAGCTAACAACATGGGGCATGGCTTAAAAGAGAAAATACTTCCCCGTGAGAGAGACAACGTCCCTAGCTGGATGAAAATGAGTAGAGAGGGATGTGACCAGACGGGCAGATGACCCCAGAAATCAGTCGATTAACTGAAGTAAATACATGAAATCTAGATGAAGCGGTACTGTACAGGATCATGTTATACGTATGATATCACAAAATGACCACAGGAATCGGTCAATGACCATAGGAGTCAGCCAATGACCACTGAAGTCAGCTATTGACGACTGGAGTCAACTATTGACCACTGGAGTCAGCCAGAGACCAGGTTTAGGCCTGGACAGGAGAGGTACGAACGAAGACGCGTGACAGCGTCCACCATCACGCGAGAACAGACAAGCTTCATGACTGTCTTATCGCTGATTACTCGCTCGGCTCACGTCAGCGGCTCTGGCAACTAAAAAACCACTGGTGTTCCTCTTGCCTCCGGTCATAATCTATATATATAGGCAAAAAGAAATGTACGTCTGGATTCTCTTAGCGAGGTCGAACTGGTCATGTTGCGGAGGAGCGTCGCTCGCTATCGTTCTTCGTCATTACTGTTAGGCATAGTAATGGACGAATTCCTTATTGTTATAACCGTCCATGTTACCATATTACAGTAAAGTACTTTTTTCTCCTCTTTTCGGTGTATTATGATTTTGTTAGATCAAATTGTAGTCGATAATTTCATAGATGTGAAGTATCTTTTGTGTTTAATTTCAATTTTTTCTTCTTTACGTGTTAGCTAAGACGGCATGCACAACTGAATGACGTACTCAAGGCCATCTCGTGTATATGGTCTGGGAGGTAAGTTGCTAGAAGCAGAGAAAAGTTTTTACCAAGAATGTAAGGCATGTGTACGAGTAGTAAGAGAGGAGAGTGATTGGTTCCCAGTGAAGTCGGTTTGTGGCAGAGGTGTATGATGTCGCTATGGTTGTTCAACTTGTTCATGGATGGGGTGATTAGGGCGAGTATGCAGTCTGTTGGGGATGAGAGCGCCTGGGAGGTGAGCCAGTTGTTGTTCGCTGATGATACAGCTCTGGTGGCTGATTCAAGGGAGAAACTGCAGAGGTTGGTGACTGAATTTGGAAAAGTGTGTGAAAGGAGAAAGTTGAGAGTAAATCTGAATAAGAGCAAGGTTATCAGGTTCATTAGGGTTGAGGAAAGGTTGAGGGACAAGTAAATTGGGATGTAAGTTTGAATGGGGTTAAATTGGAGAAAGCGAAGTGTTTTAGATATCTGGGAGTGGACTTAGCAGCAAATGGAACCATATGGAAGCGGAACTGAATCACAGGGTGGGGTATGGGGGAAGGTTTTAGGAGAGATGAAGAATGAGTGGAAGGAGAGAACGTTATTTCAGAGAGCAAAAATGGGTATGTTTGAAGGGATAGTAGTTCCAACAATGTTATATGGTTGCGAGGCATAGGCTATAGATAGGGTTGTACGGAGGAGGGTGAATGTGTTGAAAATGAAATGTTTGAGGAAAATATGTGATGCAAAGCGGTTTGCACGAGTAAGTAATGAAATGGTAAGAAAGATGTGTGGAAACGAAAAGAGCGTGGCTGAGAGAGCAGAAGAGGGTATGTTGAAATGGTTTGGGCATATGGAGAGAATGAGTGAGGAGAGATTGACAAAGAGGATATATGTGTCAGAGATGGAGGGAACAAGAAGTGGGAGACCAAATTAGAGGCGGAAGGATGGAGTGAAAAAGATTTTGAGCGATCGGGGCCTGAACATACGGGAGGAAGAGAGGGGTATAAGGAACAGAGTGAATTGGAACGATGTGGTATACCGGGGTCGACGTGCTGTCAATGGACTGAACCAGGGCATGTGAAATGTCTTTGGTAAACCATGAAAAGGTCTATGGGGCCTGGATGTGGATGTGGATATATATATTTATATATATATATATATATATATATATATATATATATATATATATATATATATATATATATATATATATATATATATAATTGATTCTGTTACTTTTGTTGTTGACTGATCATCGTTTTCATCTGCCTTACGGGAGGCCGTTCGACCCATGGGTCACGCCATCATACCCAAGCGTCGTGCAGCCATATGTCATGCAATGATGACCTGAGGATTATCTATACTACGCATTACGTATGTGACTTTAAGCTTCAGTACTGTGTTACTTTCAGTATCCCGGCCAATAATCCGAGTGAATCACTGTTACTTTAGGTAACCCGACCGTCCATTAAGTATAAAAGAAAATTACCGTTTTAGGCTTGTTGTCATTTGATGGCTTTCATTATTTCTGTTCCTTTTTTTACGTGCACCAGGAGTTTAATACTTCTGGTAAACTTCATTAAAAGAAACACTGCGAATATAAGCAACAACGTGCCTGAGGCCCAACGAGATACCATAGTTAAGATGACACAGCACCTCAGGTATTGTTCATCATAGCATTAGGTGTTCCACGACACCACAGGTACACGGTACACGGCTTAGACAGATGGAACAAAGTGTTTCAGATATTCTACGACGCCACAGATATAGGTAACACGGCTTATCAGTTGTTCTACGACTTCGCGAGTGGAGGTAACAAGTCATCAGATATTCTACGAGGCCACAGATTCAGGTATGACGGCTTGTCTCTTGTTCAGCGACAACAAAGATTTAGTTCGAGATGATACCCCAGGACATCTGTCCCCCGAGACGTCTGTCTCCAATGTTTATATACGTACCGCAGTACCCGGCACGCTCAGTGCTCTGGCCTTGCTTTTGTTCTGATGACTCTTTTACGACACGAGTCAGTCACGTGAGGTCCCCAAGCAGCCCTAGGATGACCTACGCACCTTAACCTTTAGAAGATCCTTAAGACTGAGGCTTCGCCAAGGACTGGGTGATCCTACACCAGCTCTCGGCTCTTGACGGCTACAGGTGAGTGATAGATGGCGGTAATTATCAGCGTGCGGCAACCCCCTTCCCTCCTAATGCTCTAATCTCTCTCTCTCTCTCTCTCTCTCTCTCTCTCTCTCTCTCTCTCTCTCTCTCTCTCCTCATTACATCTTCCTCATAAGGAGGGAAGCACCTTTTCTTGTTTTTGATTTAAAGAATGAGAACCTAGCCTTTACCAATCACGTCAGAGGTTATTGATGGTGAGAGTATAGTGAACATGAGTCTCTCATGAAGATGGCCTTTGAGCTAACCCATAAGGGTGGTCAGCTTAAAGGCTGACGATAACAAGGGTTAAGCAAAGATGCATTTGTGGAGAGCGAAGTCATAACGTGCTCGTCCAGGGTGAAGCGAATGTAGGTTAATCGAGGGTGTAGTGAAGATGATTTTTGTGCTAGTGAAGATGATAGTGAGTGATTAGTAGGGAAGGAAACTTTACATTTACCCGCAAATGATGGGGACGGGAGAGCCGGGATAGGGATGGGACTACTAGAGTGAGAACTTGGTAATTAGGAAAAGACAGGAAGGAGGGAAGAAGAGAGAGGGCTAAGACGGAGAGAGGATAGGCAGGAGAGAGACGGAGAGGTGTTGATAAGTAGGTGTGAGACGTGAGTGATGGATAGGTTGAAAATGGAAGAGGATGAAATATAAAGAGACGGAGGAGAGACGGGCGAATCTGAGACATGGAAAAATGGATAGGAATGAATCTAGGGAGGTGGGTATGGATAGAGGAATAAGACGAGAGAACGGAGATGAAAGAAAGTTTTGGTTGACTACAAGGCAAGTGGTAAGGGAGAGATGTTTTCTTCATCCAGTATGTAGATAATTCCAAGTCGGTTTCCAGAGTTTGAAAACTTTTCAGACTCTCTTGTGTGAACATCTCTGGCAACATCCCAGCCTCTGCTTGCGTGAACGTCTCTGGGCACATCCCAGACTCTGCTTGTGTGAACATCTCTGGCAACATCCCAGACTCTGCTTGTGTGAACTTCTCTAGGCACATCCCAGACTCTGCTTGTGTGAACATCTCTGGCAACATCATTGACTCTGCCTGTGTGAACGTCTCTGGGCACATCCCAGACTCTGCTTGTGTGAACATCTCTGGCAACATCCCAGACTCTGCTTGTGCGAACGTCTCTGGGCACATCCCAGACTCTGCTTGTGTGAACATCTCTGGCAACATCCCTGACTCTGCTTGTGTGAACGTCTCTAGGAACATCCCAGACTCTGCTTGTGTGAACATCTCTGGCAACATCCCAGACTCTGCTTGTGTGAACGTCTCTGGGCACATCCCAGACTCTGCTTATGTGAACATCTCTGGCAACATCCCAGACTCTGCTTGTGTGAACGTCTCTGGGCACATTCCAGACTCTGCTTGTGTGAACATCTCTGGCAACATCCCAGACTCTGCTTGTGTGAACGTCTCTAGGCACATCCCAGACTCTGCTTGTGTGAACATCTCTGGCAACATCCTTGACTCTGCTTGTGCGAACGTCTATAGGCACATCCCAGACTCTGCTTGTGTAAACATCTCTGGCAACATCCCAGACTCTGCTTGTGTGAACATCTCTAGCAACATCCCAGACTCTGCTTGTGTAAGCATCTCTGGCAACATCCCTGACTCTGCTTGTGTGAACATCTCTGGGCACATCCAAGACTCTGCTTATGTGAACATCTCTGGCAACATCCCAGACTCTGCTTGTGTGAACGTCTCTAGGCACATCCCAGACTCTGCTTGTGTGAACATCTCTGGCAACATCCTTGACTCTGCTTGTGCGAACGTCTATAGGCACATCCCAGACTCTGCTTGTGTGAACATCTCTGGCAACATCCCAGACTCTGCTTGTGTGAACATCTCTAGCAACATCCCAGACTCTGCTTGTGTAAGCATCTCTGGCAACATCCCAGACTCTGCTTGTGTGAACATCTCTAGCAACATCCCTGACTCTGCTTGTGTAAGCATCTCTGGCAACATCCATGACTCTGCTTGTGTGAACATCTCTAGGAACATTCCAGATCCGATCGCCACCTTGCCGCTGACTATCCCATTAAGAAAATAAGTATACGACTCTGATATCAACACTTGAACAGAGCATGACATCAATGTCGTCAACGTATGTATCTCTTATCTAGTGCCAAATATTTTACACCATATGAAAGCTAGAATGTCAGATATGATGGTTTTGTTTATATATATATATATGGAAAGTTTTGTGGGGCCTGGATGTGGAAAGGGAGCTGTGGTTTCGGTGCATTACACATGACGGCTAGAGACTGAGTGTGAACGAATGTGGCCTTTGTTCTTTTCCTACCACTACCTTGCGCGCACGCGGGGGGGAAGGGGGGGGGTGTCATTCTATGTATGGGGGTGGCGGCGAGAATAGATGAAGGCGGCATGTATGAATATGTACATGTGTATATGTGTATGTATATGTGGTTTTAGAAGTGGTAGAGGATGTGTGGATCAGGTGTTTGCTTTGAAGAATGTATCTGAGAAATACTTAGAAAAGCAAATGGATTTGTATGTAGCATTTATGGATCGGGAGAAGGCATATGACAAAGTTGATAGAGATGCTCTGTGGAAGGCATTAAGAATATATGGTGTGGGGGGTAAGTTGTTAGAAGCAGTGAAAAGTTTTTTTTATCGAGGATGTAAGGCATGTGTACGTGTAAGAAGAGAGGAAAGTGATTGGTTCTCATCGAATGTTGGTTTGCGGCAGGGGTGCGTGATGTCTCCATGGTTGTCTAATTTGTTTATGGATGGGGTTGTAAGGGAGGTAAATGCAAGAGTTTTGGAAAGAGGGGCAAGTATACAGTCTGTTGTGGATGAGAGGGCTCGGGAAGTGAGTCAATTGTTGTTCGCTGATGATACAGCGCTGGTGGCTGATTCATGTGAGAAACTGCAGAAGCTGGTGACTGAGTTTGGTAAAGTGTGTGAAAGAAGAAAGCTGAGAGTAAATGTGAATAAGAGCAAGGTTATTAGGTACAGTAGGGTTGAGGGTCAAGTCAATTGGGAGGTAAGTTTGAATGGAGAAAAACTGGAGGAAGTAAAGTGTTTTAGATGTCTGGGAGTGGATTTGGCAGCGGATGGAACCATGGAAGCGGAAGTGAATCATATGGTGGGGGAGGGGGTGAAAGTTCTGGAAGCTGTGAAAAATGTGTTGAAGTCGAGAATGTTATCTTGGAAAGTAAAAATGGGTATGTTTGAAAGAATAATGGTTCCAGCAATGTTATGTGGTTGCGAGGCGTGGGCTATAGATAGAGTTGTGCGAAGGAGGGTGGATGTGCTGGAAATAAGATGTTTGAGGACAATATATGGTGTGAGGGCAGAGGAGGGTGTTTTGAAATGGTTTGGTTAAATGGAGAGAATGAGTGAGGAAAGATTGACAAAGAGGATATATGTGTCAGAGGTGGAGGGAACAAGGAGAAGTGGGAGACCAAATTGTAGGTGGAAAGATGGAGTGAAAAAGATTTTGAGTGATCGGGGCCTGAACATACAGTAGGGTGAAAGGCGTGCAAGGAATAGAGTGAATTGGAACGATGTGGTATACCGGGGCTGACATGGTCAGTGGATTGAACCAGGGCCTGTGAAGCGTCCGGGGTAAACCATGGAAAGTTTTGTGGGGTCTGGATGTGGAAAGGGAGCTTTGGTTTCGGTGCATTATACACGATAGCTAGAGACTGAGTGTGAACGAATGTGGCCTTTGTTGTCTTTTCCTAACGCCACCTCGCTATATATATATATATATATATATATATATATATATATATATATATATATATATATATATATATATGCGCGCGCGCTCGCGCGCGTGTGTGTGTGTGTGTGTGTGTGTGTGTGTGTGTGTGTGTGTGTGACAAAACCAGCTAATGTTATGGTTTATGCTGATCTATATCTCAGAAAATAAACCAGAATTTTCTCACACTAATGAAACTCAAGGGACAAATGATGCCTCCAGTCTTCGTCTCAAGTTAAACCGGAGGTTTATGAAACCTATGGAACAAGTGATGCTTCCAGTCTTATTCTGAAAAGGTTAAACCAAAGGTTAATTAAACGTATGGAATTAAGGAGGCTTCCAGCTTGTCTCACAAGTTAAACCAGAGATTTATCAAAATCATGGAACAGAATATGCTTCTAGTCTTATTCTTAAAACGCTAAACCAGAAGTTGATCAGATCAATGGAAGAAAGGAACATAGATGACGCTTTCAGTCCTTGTCTTAGAAGGTAAACCAGAGGATTATCAAATCTATGGAACAAATTATGACTGCAGGCTTTCTCTCTAAAGTTAAGCCAAGGGTTTATCAAACTCATGGCACAAAGAAGGCTTCCAGCCTCTTTCTCAGAAGCTAGACCAGAGGTTTATCAGACTCAAGCAGCAAAGGCAGCCTCCAGGCTCTGTCTCACAAATTCAAACCACAGGATTAATAAGGTCATGGAACGCAGGATATTCTTCCAGGCCTCACTGCTTGCGGTATAACGTACTGGAAACAAAGAAAAAAAATTACGAGTTACAATTAAACTCTTTAGTTATTCCAGACGTGAAAAGGCGAGTAAATTCTAATTTAATCCAATATTTAATTTAGATCGTAAATTTGGCAAACGTACCACAAATAAGCATAAAATTCTCCTTCCAGATGTTAATGTAATTAGAGAACAGCGGGTAAGAAGTTATTGTTGTGCTAAAGGCCGAGAATACCACCTTTATTTTATACCTCTGCGTATTCCCCTGTGGGCAATAGGATGCCTTTCCCCCACAAGTTATACCCCACTGATTAAACGACTGACGAACTGGAAAGAATGTCTGAGAATTTTGATAACCAGAAAATATAAGGCAGACCTTTCAGAACGGCATCTAATTCTTTCAAAATTATGATCAAAGGCAAATTTCAAGTAATCGAGATACGTATTTTTGTAGTTCCAATAGTTAGGATGTCTAAGTAAAAATATTATTCACTCACTCATATCTAACTTCACAATATGTACATGTACACGCAAACACACACACACACACACACACACACACACACACACACTATACACACACACACACACACACACTATATATATATATATATATATATATATATATATATATATATATATATATATATATTTATTCATTTTATTTTGCTTTGTCGCTGTCTCCAGCGTAAGCGAGGTAGCGCAAGGAAACAGACGAAAGAATGGCCCAACCCACCCATATACACATGTATATACATACACGTCCAAACAAGCAAATATACATACCTATACATATCAACGTATACATATATATACACACAGATATATACATATATATACATGTACATAATTCATACTGTGCCTTTATTCATTCTCATCGCCACCTCGCCACACATGAAATAACAACCCCCTCCCCGCTTACATATATATATATATATATATATATATATATATATATATATATATATATATATATATATATGTATATATATATATATATATATATATATATATATATATATATATATATATATATATATATATATATATAACGCTACCTCGGTATCGCGGGAAATCGAGAATATGTATGAAAATATATATATATATATATATATATATATATATATATATATATATATATATATATATATATATATATATATGTGTGTGTGTGTGTGTGTGTGTTTCACAACAAAGTACGAACCACTAGGAAGGACTATCACCCAAACAAGCTGCAGCATTTAAAGCAGGCCAACATGAGACATCGGCATGACAATAAAAGGACTAACTGGTTATGACCAGCGAAGGCTCTCCCCTTTACCTTGGATAGATCAACTTTAACAATCAGGAGGCCGCTCACCAAATTAACAATCACTTTGCCAATATTTGTCGACGATTACCACAACGCGACGTCACCTCCCTCCCAGCAACCTACCAACCTCATCTCCCCCACACACGGTAGAGGAATATCAAGTAGCCAAGCGCCTTCAGCGCCTAAAGCCAGACTCTCAACCACACCCATAGAACTTCCTGTGAAAGTAAACAAGGAGTTCTCGTATGAACTAGCGGCACTAGTAACCACAGTGATTAATGCTTCACTCAAACAATCCGAATACCCCACAGCTTGTAAGACAGCATATGTCACTCAACTACCCAAATCCACCAGCCCAGAGTCTCTTAATAGCTTACGTTCAGTTGTCATCACTCCTATCCCCAGTCTAATTTGTGGAAGTAGTATGTTTGACTGAGTCTTTGCTGACATTTCTGATGATTCATTTGGTCCTCAGCAATTTCAAAACATGAAGTCTTCCTCTATCGCCCACTACCCCGTCAGTCTCCTAGACTTCATTTATCTCAACCTGGAGAAGCGCAAGTCCTCGATGGTGCTAATCTTTGTAAACTTCACTAAGGCTTTCGACTCAGTAAATCATAACATCATCAAGAAGAAAGCCGTCGACTTGGGAGTATGGGGGCGTCTCACCTTATGGTCGGCGGACTTCCTGACTGAGCAACACCTCACCGTCCGCTTTAGGGAAGCTACATTGGAATCACTACTCCTAACATATATATATATATATATATATATATATATATTCTTTTACTTCATGCTATTCGCCATTTGCCGCGTTAGCGAAGTAGCGTTAAGAACAGAGGACTAGGCCATTGAGGGAATATCCTCACCTGGTCCCCTTCACTGTTTCTTCTTTTGAAACTAGATACCCCTATTCAAAGTCATGCCCAACAGGCCTTTCCGTGATTTTCCCTGACCACTTCATATGTTCTGGTTTCGCCCACTTGACAACACGTCGCCTCCTGCATAACACACTGCTCCAATTCGCTTCACCGTATGCACGGCTCTTATCCTCCTACATGTTCAGGTCACGATAACTCAAAGCACCTTTCACTCCAGCCTTCCAACTCCTCGGTCTTCCCTTCCCACTTGCTCTTGACTCATATATTATCGCAGTCAGCCTCTTTTCACTCATCCTCTCCATATTTCCAAACTATTTCAGCAAACCTCATTTAGCTCATTCAGCCATACTCAGCTGACCACCACACCAATCTCTTGCACTGCCATTCCTTATATGATCAAAATCTTCTCACACAACATAATAGCCTGAAGAAGAATTTCCAACACAAACCACCTCCCATTCTCTTGTATATAAGGTCAACGATTCGCACCCACGCAGCCCTGATGGGACCTTTATACCATCAAACATACTAAGCTTTACCCTTCAAAACTACCGATCTTTCTAGACGCCTCAATTAACCCAGGACGTTTGCTCTCTCACCCACCTCATGATGCCCTTCATCTCACATAGTTCCATGTGCACCTGTGTTCAATTCCAGGTATCTACAACACTCGAGGACCCTGCTGGTCTGTGTGACCGAGGCCAGCCATGTGAGGCAGACCTCGAGGACGCTTTTGCCCTAGGTAACCGAGGCCAGACATATAGGGAGGTTTCGGGGAAGAAACCAGACATGAAAGGAGACCTTGAGGACTCTGCTGGCCTGGTATAGGGGTGTCAGGTATATGGGGAGGCCTCGAAGACCTTGCAGGCCTCGGTGAACTAAAGCCCTGCTGGCCTGGGTGACCAAGGTCTGCCATGTGGGAGACCTCGAGGACCGAGGCCAATCATGTGGAGAGATTTCGAGGACACGGCTGGCCCGGGTGACCCAGACCTGCCATGTGGGAAGGCTTCGAGGACACTGCTGACCAAAATAACCGAAGCCACCCATGTAAGGCAGACCTCGAGGACCTTGTAGATGACCGAGGCCATCCTTGTGGGGAACTGCCTTGAAAACCCACAGGCCTGGGTGATGGGTGACCCGAGACCAGGCAGCAGCTGTGTTCCTTCCTGCGTGGCTACCCAGACGTGCAGAGCAGACTGGTGAGAAAGGGAGAGCGTTGTTCACTGTCGTGATGTCTCAGTGAAAAAGATGGAGTCTATGATGACTAATAACACCAGGTCAGCAGGTGTTGGAGTGAGGGCTGGTTAACACCAGGTCAGCAGGGGTTGGAGTGAGGGCTGGTTAACATCAGGTCAGCAGGTGTTGGAGTGAGGGCTGGTTAACACCAGGTCAGCAGGTGTTGGAGTGAGGGCTGGTTAACATCAGGTCAGCAGGTGTTGGAGTGAGGGTTGGTTAACACCAGGTCAGCAGGTGTTGGAGTGAGGGCTGGTTAACATCAGGTCAGCAGGTGTTGGAGTGAGGGCTGGTTAACACCAGGTCAGCAGGGGTTGGAGTGAGGGCTGGTTAATACTAGGTCAGCAGATGTCAGGGTTAAGAATCCTTATGTCTCGAGGTGCACCTTGAAGACGTACATCTGAAGAGGATGCTACATAACATGATGTGAGAAACCGTCATAAGCGGCTTTGAGGTTTGTCACTGGTGAAGGGCGCAGCATCATGAGGTTCGTCCCTGGCGAAGGGCGCAGCATCATGAGGTTCGTCCCTGGCGAAGGGCGCAGCATCATGAGGTTCGTCCCCGGCGAAGGGCGCAGCATCATGAGGTTCGTCCCTGGCGAAGGGCGCAGCATCATGAGGTTCGTCCCTGGCGAAGGGCGCAGCATCATGAGGTTCGTCCCTGGCGAAGGGCGCAGCATCATGAGGTTCGTCCCTGGCGAAGGGCGCAGCATCATGAGGTTCGTCCCTGGCGAAGGGCGCAGCATCATGAGGTTCGTCCCTGGCGAAGGGCGCAGCATCATGAGGTTCGTCCCTGGCGAAGGGCGCAGCATCATGAGGTTCGTCCCCGGCGAAGGGCGCAGCATCATGAGGTTCGTCCCCGGCGAAGGGCGCAGCATCATGAGGTTCGTCCCCGGCGAAGGGCGCAGCATCATGAGGTTCGTCCCCGGCGAAGGGCGCAGCATCATGAGGTTCGTCCCTGGTGAAGGACGCAGCATCATGAGGTTCGTCCCCGGCGAAGGGCGCAGCATCATGAGGTTCGTCTCTTAAGGAAAACGTCCGTAATAAAGGGCGATATTACTCCTGGCAGAGAGCTGTAGTGTCATGTGGTTCGTCCTTGGAGGAGGGCAGTAGTGTCATGTGGTTCGTCCCTGGTGGAGGGCAGTAGTGTCATGTGGTTCGTCCCTGGTGGAGGGCAGTAGTGTCATGTGGTTCGTCCCTGGTGGAGGGCTGAGTTGTCCGTAGTGGTAACGCCTGAGCCAGTAAGTAACAAAGGCCAGCAGAGGTGGGAGTGAGAGACGTGTAATGTAATTATTACAACCAGGGACTTACGGTGATGCCCGGTGGCCTCCAACACACTAATGACAAGGAATCTGCTTGAATATAATGACGCTGGGTGAATATAATGACACTGGTTGAATATAATGACACTGGTTGAATATAATGACACTGGTTGAATATAATGACACTGGTTGAATATAATGACGCTGGTTGAATATAATGACACTGGTTGAATATAATGACACTGGTTGAATATAATGACGCTGGTTGAATATAATGACACTGGTTGAATATAATGACACTGCTTGAATATAATGACGCTGGTTGAATATAATGACACTGGTTGAATATAATGACGCTGGGTGAATATAATGACACTGGTTGAATATAATGACACTGGGTGAATATAATGACACTGGTTGAATATAATGACACTGGGTGAATATAATGACACTGGTTGAATATAATGACACTGGTTGAATATAATGACGCTGGTTGAATATAATGACACTGGTTGAATATAATGACACTGGGTGAATATAATGACACTGGTTGAATATAATGACACTGGGTGAATATAATGACGCTGGTTGAATATAATGACACTGGTTGAATATAATGACACTGGTTGAATATAATGACGCTGGTTGAATATAATGACACTGGTTGAATATAATGACCCTGGTTGAATATAATGACGCTGGGTGAATATAATGACATTGGTTGAATATAATGACACTGGGTGAATATAATGACGCTGGGTGAATATAATGACACTGGTTGAATATAATGACGCTGGGTGAATATAATGACACTGGTTGAATATAATGACACTGGTTGAATATAATGACGCTGGGTGAATATAATGACACTGGTTGAATATAATGACACTGGTTGAATATAATGACACTGGGTGAATATAATGACACTGGGTGAATATAATGACGCTGGGTGAATATAATGACGCTGGGTGAATATAATGACACTGGTTGAATATAATGACGCTGGGTGAATATAATGACGCTGGGTGAATATAATGACACTGGTTGAACATAATGACACTGTGTGAATATAATGACGCTGGTTGAATATAATGACACTGGTTGAATATAATGACACTGGTTGAATATAATGACGCTGGTTGAATATAATGACACTGGTTGAATATAATGACGCTGGGTGAATATAATGACGCTGGGTGAATATAATGACACTGGTTGAATATAATGACACTGTGAATATAATGACACTGGGTGAATATAATGACACTGGGTGAATATAATGACCCTGGTTGAATATAATGACACTGGGTGAATATAATGACGCTGGGTGAATATAATGACACTGGTTGAATATAATGACACTCTATGAATATAATGACACTGGTTGAATATAATGACGCTGGGTGAATATAATGACACTAGGTGAATATAATGACACTGGTTGAATATAATGACACTGGTTGAATATAATGACGCTGGGTGAATATAATGACACTGGGTGAATATAATGACGCTGGTTGAATATAATGACGCTGGGTGAATATAATGACGCTGGTTGAATATAATGACACTGGTTGAATATAATGACGCTGGGTGAATATAATGACGCTGGGTGAATATAATGACACTGGTTGAATATAATGACACTGTGTGAATATAATGACACTGGGTGAATATAATGACACTGGGTGAATATAATGACCCTGGTTGAATATAATGACACTGGGTGAATATAATGACGCTGGGTGAATATAATGACACTGGTTGAATATAATGACACTGGGTGAATATAATGACACTGGTTGAATATAATGACGCTGGGTGAATATAATGACACTAGGTGAATATAATGACGCTGGTTGAATATAATGACACTGGTTGAATATAATGACGCTGGGTGAATATAATGACACTGGGTGAATATAATGACGCTGGTTGAATATAATGACGCTGGGTGAATATAATGACATTGGTTGAATATAATGACATTGGTTGAATATAATGACATTGATTGAATATAATGACATTGGTTGAATATAATGACACTGTGTGAATATAATGACACTGGTTGAATATAATGACGCTGGTTGAATATAATGACGCTGGGTGAATATAATGACACTGGTTGAATATAATGACACTGTGTGAATATAATGACACTGGCTGAATATAATGACACTGGGTGAATATAATGACCCTGGTTGAATATAATGACACTGGGTGAATATAATGACACTGGTTGAATATAATGACATTGGTTGAATATAATGACGCTGGTTGAATATAATGACACTGGTTGAATATAATGACACTGGGTGAATATAATGACGCTGGTTGAATATAATGACACTGGTTGAATATAATGACGCTGGTTGAATATAATGACACTGGGTGAATATAATGACACTGGTTGAATATAATGACACTGGGTGAATATAATGACGCTGGTTGAATATAATGACACTGGTTGAATATAATGACGCTGGTTGAATATAATGACACTGGTTGAATATAATGACACTGGGTGAATATAATGACGCTGGTTGAATATAATGACACTGGGTGAATATAATGACACTGTGTGAACATAATGACACTGCTTGAATATAATGACACTGGTTGAATATAATGACACTGGTTGAATATAATGACACTGGTTGAATATAATGACACTGGGTGAATATAATGACACTGCTTGAATATAATGACGCTGGGTGAATATAATGACACTGGGTGAATATAATGACACTGGTTGAATATAATGACACTGTGTGAATATAATGACACTGGTTGAATATAATGACACTGGTTGAATATAATGACACTGTGTGAATATAATGACACTGGGTGAATATAATGACGCTGGGTGAATATAATGACACTGGTTGAATATAATGACACTGGTTGAATATAATGACACTGTGTGAACATAATGACACTGCTTGAATATAATGACGCTGGTTGAATATAATGACACTGGTTAAATATAATGACACTGGTTGAATATAATGACACTGGGTGAATATAATGACACTGGGTGAATATAATGACACTGGTCGAATATGATGACACTGGTTGAATATGATGACACTGGTTGAATATAATGACCCTGGTTGAATTTGATAAGAATGGTTGAATATTACGAGTAGAATACATTCCTTTCGTTGAATATAATGACACTGGTTGAATACAATGCCTAACGTTAGATATAATGACACTGGTTGAACACAGTGACACTGTATGAATATGACACTAGCTGGATAAACCAACACAGATATAATGTAATGACACCCATTGAATATAATGACACTAGCAAAACATGAGTGGGTGAATATGTTGCCTCCGGTTGAATACAGTGTCACTGATTGAACATGACACTGGTTGAATCTAATGAGACTCGTTCAACATAATGACTCTCAGACTATAATGACACTCGTTGAATAGAATGACACTCGTTGAATATAATGAGACTCGTTGATTAAGATGAATCTGGTTGTGTAAAATAACAGAACTATGTTTCTTTTTCACATCCTGTACCATGGAAAATGTACAAGTTTCAATTCATGTGAATGACAAAGTAATTATTATTGTCATTATGATTATCATTATTATCATTATTATTATTATTATTATTATTATTATCATTATTATTATTATCATTATCATCATTATCATCATTATCAATACTACTATCATCATTATCATTATTATCATTATTTATTTATTCTATATCTATCATACTTTGTCGCTGTCTCCCGCGTTAGCGAGGTAGCGCAAGGAAACACGAAAGAATGGCCCAACCCACCCACATACACATGCATATACATACACGTCCACACACGCACATATACATACCTATATATTTCAACGTATACTTATATATACATACACAGACATATACATGTATACACATGTACATAATTCATACTTGCTGCCTTTATTCATTCCCGTCACCACCCCGCCACACATGATATGACAACCCCCTCCCCCCGCACGCGCGCGAGGTAGCGCTAGGAAAAGACAACAGAAGCCACATTCGTTCACACTCAGTCTCTAGCTCTCATGTATAATGCAACGAAACCACAGCTCCCTTTCCACATCCAGGCCCCACAAAACTTTCCATGGTTTACCCCAAACGTTTCACATGCCCTGGTTCAATCCATCGACAGCACGTCGACCCCCGTATACAACATCGTTCTAATTCACTCTACTTCTTGCACGCCTTTCACCCTCCTGCATGTTCACTTTTTTTTTCACTCCATCCTTCCACCTCTAATTTGGTCTCCCACATCTCCTCGTTCCCTCCACCTCTGACACATTTATCCTTTTTGACAATATTTCCTCATTCATTCTCTCCGTGTGACCAGACCATTTCAAAACAAACTCTTTTGCTCTTTCAACCACACTCTTTTTATTTCCACACATTTCTCTTACCCTTTTATTACTTACTCGATCAAACCACCTCACACTACATATTGTCCTCAGACATCTCATTTCCAGCACATCCACCCTCCTCCGTACAAACTCTATCTATAGCCCACGCCTTGCAACCATATAACATTGTTGGAACCACTATTCCTTCAAACATATCCATTTTTGCTATCCGAGATAATGTTCTAGCCTTCCACACATTCTTCAACAGTCCCGAAACCTTCGCCCCCTCCCTTACCCTGTGACTCGCTTCCGCTTCCATGGTTCCATCCGCTGCCAAATCCACTCCCAGATATCTAAATCACTTTACTTCCTCCAGTTTTTCTCCACTCAAACTTACCTCCCAACTGACTTGTCCCTCAACCCTACTGCACCTAATAACCTTGCTCTTATTCACATTTACTCTCATCTTTCTTCTTTACACTCTTTATCAAACTCAGTCACCAGCTTCTGCAGTTTCTCACCCGAATCAGCCACCAGCGCTGTATCATCAGCGAACAACAACTGACTCACTTATCATTATCATTATCATTATTGTTATCATTATTATCACTATTATCATTATTATTATTATTATCATTATTATTATTATTATTATCATCATTATTATTATCATCATTATTATTATTATTATTGCTATCATTATTACTATTAATATCATTATTATTATCATTATTATCATTGCTATTATCATTATTGTTACAGCGATTTTGGACGAAAACAATGACTCTGGTTGACTATAGTGAAGCTAGTTGTATATGATGACTAGTTGAATACAGTAACTGACCGAATGTACTGATCATGGTTAAATAGAAAGACTTGGTCAATACGGTAATTCTATATGTATCTTTTTTTTTTTCTAGGTAGCCGAAATATCACGAGCAACTAGATGCACTAATCATGGCCATCTCATATGTGTCTGTCTGTCTGTCTGTCTGTGTACCTGCCTGTCAGGACATCACGCATCACTACAACACTGCAACCACCGTATCAACATATCCCAAGACCTTTCATGTCCACGATGCAACTACCATGAAGAAGACACCGAGCACTTGTTACTCGATTGCCTTGCACTCTTTACATACAGGCCCATATACAACACAACACCTCATGACATGTGGTCCCGGCCGGTAGACGTGGCCAGCTTCCTGAGTGCTGCACGAACCTTATAAAGATAGATGGGACTCTTGGGGAAGGACGCTAGGCAAGGCAGTGTATTGATAGACTGATATAACGATAACAGTACCCATCATGTTTGTTAACATCACAACTACCTGTTTAGACATCTACTACTTCGGGTAAAGGCACGATCCCCTCCTGTTAGCGGGACCCTTCCTCCTAGCTAACGGTGATTTCCCTCTCGGTAACGGTGCCCTCCTGCCAGTTAACGGTAACCTCCTTCCTGTTAACGGCAGCCTCCTCCTTCCCCCAGGTGGAGTCCACCCATCTCCTCAACACGACCCAAGGACACGGGAGATGAGGATATCAAGAGATTTATTCCACTTTGCTCTGGTTGCGACCTCCTGTGTTTCCATCACGGTGCCAAGTCTAATTAACAACTGCCGGAGGAGTTTTCCGGCGGAGTACAATAGACGCTTCCTGGGCGTGATCCCCTTGTTTATGACTGGTGCCGCTGAGCCTAACTAAGAGGATCTGCTGCTCTTCACGGAACGTCCGTTAAATCCTCTTTTTGTGTCGAGTTTTTATGGTGCTGATTGAGTGTTGCCGTTTGGGTGTTGCTCCACCGAGGTATTGGATGAGGCTTGGGAGGTCTGGACGGTCTGTGATGTACGTAGTCCTCTTGAGACTTAGCTTGAGGTAGGCCATGAGGGAGAGTGGAGGTAATTCTTGGGTTGGATTCGTAAGGTCGCCATATGACACAGAATCCTGCCTTACTGTCGATGGTTCTGTGTTGAAGGTAACTTTACTGATAGAGGCAAATACACAAACGTCCCTTCCAGGGTATTCTTTCTTCTGTAAGACGCCCAAGGTGAACATCTGTCAAGGTGAGCCTCTGTCAAAGTGAACCTCTTTCAGGCCGAGCCTCAGTCAAGGTGAGTCTCTGTTGAAGCGAACCTCCAACGAACTGAACATTTGTCAAGATGAACCTCTGTCAAAGTAAGCATCTGTTAAGGTGAGCATCTTTAGAAGTAAGCCTCTGTCAAGGTTGTCCTGTGTCAAGGTGAGCCTCTGCCAGGGGAAGCCTCTGTCAGGGCGAGCCTCTATCAAGGAATAATCAATTTATATACTGATTAATTTCTTTATAACAACTTCTTGGTTGTGTAATACTTGTTTTCCCGGATGTGGTTTTGCACATTAAATCTTTCATAAAGTCCAAGATATTTCAAACAATTCTTTACCTCCCACTGACACCAAGAATCTTTTAGTTCTCCCTTTTAATAATGATTTTACTTTACTTCCCCTGTTGCTAAATCCTTTAATATAAATGTTGCCTTCAGCAACAATAATACTATAGGGAATATCTTAATCAAGAGTTCACCAAATAATTCAGGATGCATCTATAAAGTGCCCTGTGGAAACGGTGATAAATTCTATGTTGGGCAGACTGGTAAGGATCTTTCTGTTAGACTTAAGCAACATAAATATAGTATAAGAACAGAACAAGAATCAAATGCCTTGTTTAATCACGCTAAAAACTATGATCACTTTACTGACTGGAGTAACGCCATCTCAGTTATCAACTCTAACTCTATCACCACGATAAATATTATTGAATCTTCTATTACTAAATACACAAAGAATTATAATCTTAATATTAGTGATGGTCCATACAAATTAGATAACTTTGTTGATAAAATTTGTAAAATGATAAGTTTATGAACGCTCCTTTTCTGTCTCGGACAAATCGCATGTTTACTAAATGGAGTCTTAGCTTCGTCTCTTCGATGTTTATCAACTGACTGTCACATTTCTCTCTTGTGTCTTCCCTGATGATGTGATTATTACACGAAAGTGCACTTGGGAACTTATCGTGTTTCATTTTCCCCGTGGACTCATAGGAATATATATATATATATATATATATATATATATATATATATATATATATATATATATATATATATATATATATATATACCTGTAATTACCCCATCTTCCTGAGAGAGTCCTGGTGTTGCCAAGAACGTCTATCAAGAGGCTCCTGCAGCCCAAGGCTGCGCTAATTCCATAAGCAGGGTAATGTGAATTCCTTTAATGAGACTACTGTAAATCATGCCACCTCGCCAAGGGTTCTCTTCATTTATATACCTCTGTCATACATCTTTTACTCTGGGTCTTACAAGAGGATGTCTTAATCTACCATCGTAAAGACATTTTTCCAGCCATCTTACATCAGGTATGTCATTCTTCGCTGACATGATTTCTAAAAACTCTACTTCCTTGGTATTTACTCGCAGGAATGCTGAGGGTCAACCAGGGCAACGGGAAATTTAGATCGAGCTGCCAAGACTTTGTAAACTCGTTGCACAAGAAGGTGTATCTTAGTCCATCAGAAAAGTATCTATACTTTATCTGACGTAGTTCGATAATCATAGCATCTTCAATATTGATTACGTTTATCATTTACTATCTCTCTTATCTAATTACCCTTCATTTCTCTCTCCTATCTCTTCCTGGCCGCAGGAGAGACAGTTGTGTCCTGCGGGCCGCGTTGTGGATACCGCAGCTCTACAGTATATTGATCCTGGATTTGTGTCAGGAAAACTGAACCACATGATCCAACGAATACTTGATACAGGTATGTAAAAGTGTAAGCCAACATCCACACACCTGCTGCTTATCACTTCAAATTCGCTTTCTCTAGCACACAGATACACTGTTACCTTGGATTCGAACCTCTGCCATGCACCACCACTAGATCCAGCTTGCATGCTAGTGTATCTCTTTCAGTGTTATCAGACTGGTAGTTTATGTTCCTAACTCTTCCCCACATCTGATGTTTCACACATCGATGTTAAATTATTTGCCACCTCCCCGTCAACACTGGTGGCATATGAAAGTCCTTCTGCTGTTATGCAGAATCTTTCTTAGAATCTACTGCCCGCCTGGCTTTGCTGTAGTAGGAAATATATCTAATTTAGTGCTATATCAACTATCTGTGTCATTAATGTTAAACAACAGAGGTCCGAGGCGAGAACCTTGCTGAACACCACTTAAGACTACGTCAGTGATGCTGACCCACTGTGTTTTGCCCGTAGGCTAACTCTAAATCAAATCTAATATTTGTCCACCAGCATGGTGTACCACTCTCTTCCTTATCACTCTTTCTTGTAGCGTCATATGACAAGACTCACAAAAATCAAGGTATCATTATAATCTTAATCTTGCTCCTTGCTTCAAAGGCGTTGGGGAAAAACGAGAGTGATTTGTGAGACATGAACAGTCTCGAAGTGAAGCCATGCTGGGCATCACTTATCAAAATCTCTCTCATGTTGCCCTTCAGACTGAATTAGACATTATAGCTTTCTGTAATTTTCCCACAACAGTCTGGTCGATAACTGAACCCAAAAAATCCATCTATCGCGCTGCATACTACCACGACCTCAGCGAGCAGCCCCATATGGCTCTGGTGCGTCGCTTGGACGTGGGTTATATTGAATATATCAGACAATGGACGATTACGTTTCTCCCTTCATTCTCTTTTTTAAGCTTCTGAGATATACCTCATCACAGATAATTAATTAAGGACGCCTTCTTGACTCCTAGACAATATTAAAACAGTGGCGAGGTAACCTCACTTTATCAATCACTTGAGAAGCAGCTTCTACCATGTCATCAGCTTCGGATCATTCACACACATACTCGAAGACTTGTGACACTGCTTCAGTCGCCTCGAAACACTTTTCAAATGCTTTCAGGACAGAACCGGTTCTGTCTGGGATCAGCTGACGGCACACGGGAAACGCCACGCTAACATCAATAATCTCTCATCTTTACATGCAGGAACGAGTTTTGACAGAGAGAGAGAGAGAGAGAGAGAGAGAGAGAGAGAGAGAGAGAGAGAGAGAGAGAGAGAGAGAGAGAATGAGCCCCAACAAAGCTACATATGCTCTCTACATACAGCTCAAGTTTTATAAGCGTAACAAGATAACGTTAATTCAATGCTGTAAATATTCTCGGAACACTGAGGGGGCGGCGTGGAGGCCGTACTCCCGCGGGCCGTCTCTCTGACACGTCTGATGAAGACGATGTTGTGGCAGATGTAGGACACACACATCCTCCAGCAGCTCCGAGCAACACTGGCAACCCCGGCAAAAATGTATCTGGACTTGGAATGGTACTACTGTGTGTGTGTGTGTGTGTGTGTGTGTGTGTGTGTGTGTGTTTCATGACGTCATAATTTCCCATTTCTGAATCCTAAGACCAAATAAATCATATTCTTAACTCCCAAGTCCACTATCTGTATCTAGTTCACCTTCGCGATTAATTCAACAACATACGGACTGGTCCACGTCCCTGGAGATCTTTCCTTCTTGCAGAAATCAGAGATGGGCCTTAAAAGTGAAGAACTGAGGAGAAATCTAATGGCTTTCTCACTGTGCAGTGGTAAAGGAGCCATACCAACAGGTAAGAGTCACTAAGCCAAAAATCTACAACATACGTCAGACACAGTACGACACCTGGTACGAACGAAGCTCCGCTCCCTTCAACAGTCGACCAGGGACGTAACGTTTCTCTGTTATGTCATGGACTTCCGTGGTGTACCGGTTACGTTCCTCACAATGACGCATTCACGGGCCGCCCAGGGCCGAGCGCTTTAAGTTCGATTTCTGGTTGTGGCAGTCGGTCCATAGTCAAAAATGCTGTTTATCCACCCTAAGGGTTGTCGATAAAAGGAATACCTGGTTCAGGCTTGGAAATATATATATATATATATATATATATATATATATATATATATATATATATATATATATATATATATATATATATATATGTATATATATATATATATATATATATATATATATGAAGGTGAAATCGCTCTTCAGTGGGAATTCATACAATTTTATTCAACACGAAATTTTCCTATGCATGTGGCAAGAGATGTATCAAAGAGACAATCCATCTCATCAGGTGTTGATAATTACTAAAGTTATTTAAATCCCAACACCACAACAGAAGTACTATCCAGCTTCTACCATCATAGACAACACACTGGCACCTGATCAGGTGGAAGTCTCCACGTAACATGTCGTGCCACATGTATAGAAAAATTACATGTTAGATAAGATTATGTGAACTCCTGAATTGCGATTTCTTCTTCATAACGATCATCACGGACTAGTGTGGTCAATATATACATATATACATATGTATATATATATATATATATATATATATATATATATATATATATATATATATATATATATATAATATATATATATATATATATATATATATATATATATATATATATATATATATATATATATATATATATATATTTTTTTTTTTTTTTTTTTATACTTTGTCGCTGTCTCCCGCGTTTGCGAGGTAGCGCAAGGAAACAGACAAAAGAAATGGCCCAACCCCCCCCCCATACACATGTACATACACACGTCCACACACGCAAACATACATACCTACACAGCTTTCCATGGTTTACCCCAGACGCTTCACATGCCTTGATTCAATCCACTGACAGCACGTCAACCCCTGTATACCACATCGCTCCAATTCACTCTATTCCTTGCCCTCCTTTCACCCTCCTGCATGTTCAGGCCCCGATCACACAAAATCTTTTTCACTCCATCTTTCCACCTCCAATTTGGTCTCCCTCTTCTCCTCGTTCCATCCACCTCCGACACATATATCCTCTTGGTCAATCTTTCCTCACTCATTCTCTCCATGTGCCCAAACCATTTCAAAACACCCTCTTCTGCTCTCTCAACCACGCTCTTTTTATTTCCACACATCTCTCTTACCCTTACGTTACTTACTCGATCAAACCACCTCACACCACACATTGTCCTCAAACATCTCATTTCCAGCACGTCCATCCTCCTGCGCACAACTCTATCCATAGCCCACGCCTCGCAACCATACAACATTGTTGGAACCACTATTCCTTCAAACATACCCATTTTTGCTTTCCGAGATAATGTTCTCGACTTCCACACATTTTTCAAGGCTCCCAAAATTTTCTCCCCCTCCCCCACCCTATGATCCACTTCCGCTTCCATGGTTCCATCCGCTGACAGATCCACTCCCAGATATCTAAAACACTTCACTTCCTCCAGTTTTTCTCCATTCAAACTCACCTCCCAATTGACTTGACCCTCAACCCTACTGTACCTAATAACCTTGCTCTTATTCACATTTACTCTTAACTTTCTTCTTCCACACACTTTACCAAACTCAGTCACCAGCTTCTGCAGTTTCTCACATGAATCAGCCACCAGCGCTGTATCATCAGCGAACAACAACTGACTCACTTCCCAAGCTCTCTCATCCCCAACAGACTTCATACTTGCCCCTCTTTCCAGGACTCTTGCATTTACCTCCCTAACAACCCCATCCATAAACAAATTAAACAACCATGGAGACATCACACACCCCTGCCGCAAACCTACATTCACTGAGAACCAATCACTTTCCTCTCTTCCTACACGTACACATGCCTTACATCCTCGATAAAAACTTTTCACTGCTTCTAACAACTTGCCTCCCACACCATATATTCTTAATACCTTCCACAGAGCATCTCTATCAACTCTTATCATATGCCTTCTCCAGATCCATAAATGCTACATACAAATCCCTTTGCTTTTCTAAGTATTTCTCACATACATTCTTCAAAGCAAACACCTGATCCACACATCCTCTACCACTTCTGAAACCGCACTGCTCTTCCCCAATCTGATGCTCTGTACATGCCTTCACCCTCTAAATCAACACCCTCCCATATAATTTACCAGGAATACTCAACAAACTTATACCTCTGTAATTTGAGCACTCACTCTTATCCCCTTTGCCTTTGTACAATGGCACTATGCACGCATTCCGCCAATCCTCAGGCACCTCACCATGAGTCATACATACATTAAATAACCTTACCAACCAGTCAACAATACAGTCACCCCCTTTTTTAATATATATATATATATATATATATATATATATATATAATTCGCTTTGAAGAATGTATGTGAGAAATACTTACAAAAGCAGATGGATTTGCATGTAGCATTTATGGATTTGGAGAAGACATATGATAGAGTTGATAGAGATATTCTTTGGAAGGTATTAAGAATATATGGTGTGGGAAACAGGTTGCTAGAAGCAGGGAAAAGTTTTTATCAAGTATGTAAGGCATGTGTACGGGTAGGAAGAGAGGAAAGTGATTGGTTCTCAGTGAATGTCGGTTTGCAGCAGGGTTGCATGAAGTCTCCGTGGTTGTTTAATTTGTTTATGGATGGAGTTGATAGGGAGATGAATGCAAGTGTTTTGGAAAGAGGGGCAAGTATGCAGTCTGTTGTGGATGAGAGGGCTTGGGAAGTGAGTCAGTTGTTGTTTGCTGATGATACAGCGCTGTTGGCTGATTCGGGTGAGAAACTGTTGAAGCTGGTGAGTGAGTCTGGTAAAGTGTGTGAAAGAAGAAAGCTGAGAGTAAACGTGAATAAAAGCAAAGTTTTTAGGTTCAGTAGGGTTGAGGGACAAGTAATTTGGGAGCTAACTTTGAATGGAGAAAAGCTGGAGAAAGTGAAGTGTTTTACCTATCTGGGTGTGGATTTGGCAGCAAATGGAACCTGGGAAGCGGAAGTGAGTCGCATGGTGGGAGAGGGGGCGAACGTTCCAGGACCGTTGAAGAATGTGTGGAAGGCGAGAACGTTATCTCGGAGAGCGAAAATGAGTATGTTTGAAGGAATAGTGGTTCCAACAATGTTATATAGTTGAGAGGCATGGGCGATACATAAGGTTGTGCGGAGGAGTGTAGATGCGTTGAAAATGAAATGTTTGAGGACGATATGTGGTGTGAGGTAGTTTGATCGAGTAAGTAATGTAAAGGTGAGAGAGATGTGCGGTAATAAAAAGAGTGACTGAGAGAGCAGAAAAGGGTGAACTGAAATGGTTTGGTCACACGGAAAGAATGAGTGAGGAAAGATTGACAAAGAGGATATATGTGTCAGAGGTAGAGGGGACGAGAAGTGGGAGACAAAATTGGAGGTGGAAGGATGGAGTGAAAAAGATTTTGAGCGATCGGGATCTGAACATACAGGAGGGTGAAAGGCGTGCAAGGAATAGAGTGAATTGGAACGATGTGGTATACCGGAGTGGAAGTGCTGTCAATGGACTGAACTAGGGCATGTGAAGCGTCTGGGGTAAACTATGGAAAGTTCTGTGGGGCCTGGATGTGGAAAAGGAGCTGTGGTTTCGGTGCATTACATATGACAGCTAGAGAATGAGTGTGAACAAATGTGGCCTTTGTTGTCCTTTCCTGGCGCTACCTCACGCGCACATGGGGGGAGGGAGGTGTCATTTCATGTGTGGCGGGGTGGCGGCGAGAATGGAAGAGGGCAGCATGTATGAATATGTACATATGTATATATGTATATGTCTATGTATGTATATGTATGTATACGTTGAAATATATAGGTATGTATATGTGCGTGTGTGGGTGCTTATGTATATACATGTGTATGTTTGGGTTGGGCCGTTCTTTCGTCTGTTTCTTTGCGCTACCTCGCTGACGTGGGAGACAGCGACAAAGTACAAATAATATATATATATATATATATATATATATATATATATATATATATATATATATATATATATATGTGTGTGTGTGTGTGTATATATATATATATATATATATATATATATATATATATATATATATATATATATATATATAAAGTATGAAGTCTGTTGGGGATGAGAGAGCTTGGGAAGTGAGTCAGTTGTTGTTCGCTGATGATACAGCGCTGGTGGCTGATTCATGTGAGAAACTGCAGAAGCTGGTGACTGAGTTTGGTAAAGTGTGTGGAAGAAGAAAGTTAAGAGTAAATGTGAATAAGAGCAAGGTTATTAGGTACAGTAGGGTTGAGGGTCAAGTCAATTGGGAGGTGAGTTTGAATGGAGAAAAACTGGAGGAAGTGAAGTGTTTTAGATATCTGGGAGTGGATCTGGCAGCGGATGGAACCATGGAAGCGGAAGTGGATCATAGGGTGGGGGAGGAGGCGAAAATTCTGGGGGCCTTGAAGAATGTGTGGAAGTCGAGAACATTATCTCGGAAAGCAAAAATGGGTATGTTTGAAGGAATAGTGGTTCCAACAATGTTGTATGGTTGCGAGGCGTGGGCTATGGATAGAGTTGTGCGCAGGAGGATGGATGTGTTGGAAATGAGATGTTTGAGGACAATGTGTGGTGTGAGGTGGTTTGATCGAGTGAGTAACGTAAGGGTAAGAGAGATGTGTGGAAATAAAAAGAGCGTGGTTGAGAGAGCAGAAGAGGGTGTTTTGAAGTGGTTTGGGCACATGGAGAGAATGAGTGAGGAAAGATTGACCAAGAGGATATATGTGTCGGAGGTGGAGGGAACGAGGAGAAGAGGGAGACCAAATTGGAGGTGGAAAGATGGAGTGAAAAAGATTTTGTGTGATCGGGGCCTGAACATGCAGGAGGGTGAAAGGAGGGCAAAGAATAGAGTGAATTGGAGCGATGTGGTATACCGGGGTTGACGTGCTGTCAGTGGATTGAATCAAGGCATGTGTATGGGGGTGGGTTGGGCCATTTCTTTCGTCTGTTTCCTTGCGCTACCTCGCAAACGGGGGAGACAGCGACAAAGTATAATAAAATATAAATAATAATAAATATGGAAATAAAATGAGCGTGGTTGAGAGAGCAGAAGAGGGTGTTTTGAAATGGTTTGGGCACATGGAGAGAATGAGTGAGGAAAGATTGATCAAGAGGATATATGTGTCGGAGGTGGAGGGAACGAGGAGAAGAGGGAGACCAAATTGGAGGTGGAAAGATGGAGTGAAAAAGATTTTGTGTGATCGGGGCCTGAACATGCAGGAGGGTGAAAGGAGGGCAAGGAATAGAGTGAATTGGAGCGATGTGGTATACCGGGGTTGACGTGCTGTCAGTGGATTGAATCAAGGCATGTGAAGCGTCTGGGGTAAACCATGGAAAGCTGTGTAGGTGTGTATATTTGCGTGTGTGGACGTATGTATATACATGTGTATGGGGGTGGGTTGGGCCATTTCTTTCGTCTGTTTCCTTGCGCTACCTCGCAAACGCGGGAGACAGCGACAAAGTATAAAAAAAAAAAAAAATATATATATATACATATATACGATCAAAGTGGATATGAACGCACACCTTCATAGAACATGCAAACCTCCAATAGCCAGGATCGAACCCGGGCCTCCTGTGCAACAGGCGGGAATGCTACCGCTAGGCTATGGGCCTGGCTAATAGGAAATATCTATTCAAATACTATGTACTCGAATACCCTTCGTCTCACGTTGGTGAGTAACGGGCTCTACACTGGTCATTTCCCAACAGGCGCACATAGCAAGCAGATAGCATCTTACTGAACCTAACTGTACAACACGGAGGTATATGAATACGAACAAAGTGCATAGGAACGTGCACCTTTATAGAACATACAAACCTTCAACAGCCAGGATCGAACCCGGGACCCCTGTGCAACGGGAGGGAATGCTACCGCTAGGCAATGGGCCTGGCTAATAGGAAATAACTATTCGAATACTATGTACTCGAATACCCTTCGTCTCACGTTAGTGAGCAACGGGGTCTACACCGGTCATTTCCCAACAGGCGGTAGCATTCCCGCCATTTTCACTCCAACAATCTCTCTTCTTTTCTGAAAACCTCAACATATATTCACCTTCGCCTCCACAAGATAATGATCAGACATCCTTCCAGTTGCCCCTCTCAGCACATTAACATCCAAACGTCCCTCTTTCATGCGCTTATCAATCAACACGTAATCCAATAACGCTCTCTGGCCATCTCTCCTACTTAAATATGTATACTTATGTATATCTCTCTTTTTAAATCAGGTATTCCCGATCACCAGTCTTTTTTCAGCACACAAATCTAAAAGCTCTTCACCATTTTCATTTACAACATTGAACACCCCATGTACACCAATTATACCCTCAACTGTCACATTATTCAACTTTGCATTCAAATCACCCATCACTATAACCCGGTCTCGTGCATCAAAGCTGCTAACACACTCACTCAGCTGCTCCCAAAACTCTTGCCTCTCATGATCTTTCTTCTCATGACCAGGTGCATATGCACCAATAATCACCCATCTCTCTCCATCTACTTTCAGTTTTAGCCATATCAATCTAGAGTTTACTTTCTTACACTCTATCACATAATCCCAAAACTCCTGCTTCCGGATTAGTGCTGCTCCTTCCTTTGCTCTTGTCCTCTCATCAACCCCTGAATTTACTCCCAAGACATTCCCAAACCACCCTTCCCCTTTACCCTTGAGCTTCGTTTCACTCATAGCCAAAACATCCAGATTTCTTTCCTCAAACCTACTACCTATCTCTCCTTTTTTACTCATCTTGGTTACATCCACACACATTTAGACACCCCAATCTGAGCCTTCGAGGAGGATGAGCACTCCCCGCATGACTCCTTCTTCTGTTTCCCCTTTTTGAATGATAAAATACAAGGACGGGAGGGTTTCTAGCCCCCCCCGCTCCCGTCCCCTTTAGTCGCTTTCTACGACACGCGGGAAATGCGTGGGAAGTATTCTTTCTCCCCTATCCCAGGGACAGGAATATATATATATATATATATATATATATATATATATATATATATATATATATATATATATATATATATATATATCGTTAAGGAGACGGCCTTGATTAGGGCCTCGGTTGCCGTGCAGTCTCAGCTAACAAATAAAGAGGGCCTGCAGGTTTGTGTGTTTGTGTTAGGTTTTGAAACTTTGTGAAGTGTATAAACTTGAACGATTTGTCATGTTCGCTGGTTGTTTGGGCTTCAGGCTTACCAATTGCCAGGGTCGTTAAGACCGTCAACGCCAAGCTCAATCCACCGTCCGAGAAGATCATTGACACCAAGTGTTGAGGATAATTCAAAGACCACATACTATCTCTCTCTCTCTCTCTCTCTCTCTCTCTCTCTCTCTCTCTCTCTCTCTCTCTCTCTCTCTCTCTGTGCACCTTAATCAATATTGCGGTTTGAAATGAGTTAACTTTATATAGAAAAAAGATTAGCTTCTAATTTATAGATTACTGTTTTTTTTTACTTAGTGTGCACAATTCAGTGAACTTAATAAAGAAGTAAGCGATTAAGTCTATATATCTTTACCATTTGCATATCACTCGTACTAAACAACTAAGTTTTAAGGATTCATTCATTGAACATATCGATGTCTAGAGTACTGGGTAATGAGTGAGGTGTTGCCTGTGTTGAAATGTATCTGTCTTTCAACACCAGCAAACAGTCAGGCAATTACGTCGTCAGCCATGCATTATAGCCAAGTGCAAATGAAGGGCATTGTTACATTAAGAAAAAAGAGAAATGCCTCATGAAGTGAGCAATACGGAAACACATTACATACGTTGGCTTCCTCAGTCAATCAATATTTTGCCGTAAAAGATCATACATGTGTTCGGGTACATGTTCTACACTACAGTTCTGCACTATGTGTTGATAGTGTCCTCAGCTACTTATCAGTCAAAGTAAGTATGGTTCTACAGTGAGTGTAGATAATGTCCTTCAGGCTACTGAAGCATCAAGGTAGGTACAGTCCTACATTATATGCAGCTAGTATCCTCAGTTGTTGATGAACCAAGGTAGGTGTGGGTCCGCACGATATATTGACAGTGTCCTCACTTGCTGATGAACCAAAGTAGATGAAGTTCCACACGCTATATTGACAGTAATCCTCAGCTGCTGATCAGTCAGATTTACTGAGTATTACGCAATGTACTGACAGTGTCCTCAACTAATGACGACTCATGTTAGATATAGTTCCACACCATATGATGACAGTAGCCTCAGCCGCTGAGCCGATATGTTGCTCTGTATCTCTTCTCAGAAATTGTATTCTTTACGTCCATTTGTGGGGAACTAAATATTTCCCTCACGTGTAGTAAATACGATTTACCATGGTTGATATATTCTAACATGAGATTTGATTTCAAAATTCGTGACCAAAAAAAACTGGTCATGGAAAAGTTCTTAGGCGCCAACTTCATCACTTGGTTAATCTCATGAACCGAGATGATCGAAGGGAACCATAGTTAGCCAGTCAAGTAACCCTTACATGAGTACTTTACATTAATCCTCACCGTCACTGGAGGATAAAAGTTTGACACTGGTTTATGCAGTGTAGATTTATGGTGGTGTTGCTCGTCCCGCTGCGTAATTCAAAATCTTTAGTCCCTGATCTCTAGACTCATGCTGAAGTTGAAAGAGTCTTGTCATAAATATAATCTATTTTAAGAACATTAAGTAGATTGTATATAATTCGTTGCGAGGTCAGTTATAGAGTACGGCTGAGGCTACAGAAAGGTAAAGTGAGTGATTCTTTGGTTCACAAACAGGTAGCGATGGTGGACGTTGTACCTGGTAGGTCTGATCAGTCAGTGAACAGTTTTTAATTAGTCGATATTTCACATGATTTCCATTAATTAGATATTTAATGAAGCCAAGCGAAGACAGATTATCAAATCACAATAGTCTCATCGACACTCCTTTGATTTATTGTTAACTGCTAATCTTTTGTCTTTCGAATCACTTTGTGAAACAGCTTCAGCGAATTTTCATGGTATGATTCACGTAAACAAGAGAGAATTACTCACTGTTCTAAGGCTGATGATGAAGTTCACGGACTACAAAATCTTATTCGGTATATTTAACAGAACACAAAAGACGACTACACGATCTAAAAACGTGAATTTCATTGTGTAGTAATGAGCAGATTTTTACCAGCTCGACGAGGCGCTATTGTCCATGGGTTAAGCAATAGAAGGCAAGCACCACTTAGAATTACGTACCGTGTGATGAAACTATGAGAATCAATCAATTATCCTATCATTTCATATTCACATTAGGCAAGTTATGAGGAAAACGAAGAAAAAAATAGAAGTGTACTCATTATTTTCCTCTGACTAATGAAAGACTCTCAACAATATATATATATATATATATATATATATATATATATATATATATATATATATATATATGACATGCAAATCTCCAACACTCCCGCCTGCCACGAGTGGGTCTCGGGTTCGATCCTGGCTGTTGGAGATTAGTATGATATATGGAAGTGCACGTTCATATGCAATCTATTCGTGTATATAAAGGAGATAAAGGTGAGGGTTTGAATTACAGATGCATAGGTTTGTTGAGTACTCCTGGGAAATTATATGGGAGGGTATTGATTGAGAGGGTGAAGGCATGTACAGAGCATTAGATTGGGGAAGAGCAGTGTGGTTTCAGAAGTGGTAGAATATGTGTGGATCAGGCGTTTACTTTGAAGAATGTATATGAGAAATACCTAGAAAAACAAATGGATTTGTATGAAGCACTTATGGATCTGGAATAGGCATATGATAGGATTAACAGAGATGCTTTGTGGAAGGTTTTAAGAGTATATGGAGTGGGAGGTAAGTTGCTAAAAGCAGTGAAAGGTTTTTATCAAGGATGTAAGGCATGTGTACGAGTAGGAAGAGAGGAAAGTGATTGGTGCCCAGTGAATATCGGTTTGCGGCAGTGGTGCGTGATGTCTCCATGGCTGTTTAATTTGTTTATGGATGGGGTTGTTAGGGAGGTGAATGCAAGAGTTTTGGAGAGAGGTGCAAGTATGCGGTCTGTTGTGGATGAGTGGGCTTGGGAAGTGAATAAGTTGTTGTTTGCAGATGATACAGCGCTGGTAGCTGCTGATTCGGGTGAAAAACTGCAGAAGCTGGTGGCTGAATTTGGTGGAGTGTGTGAAAAGAGAAAGTTGAGAGTAAATGTGAATAAGAGCAAGGTTATAAGATTCAGTAGGGATGAGGGACACGTTGACTGGGAATTTAGTTTGAATGGAGAAAAACTGGAGGAAGTGAAATGATTTAGATATCTGGGAGTGGAGTTGGCAGTGGAAGGAACCATGGAAGCGGAAGTGAGTCACAGGATGGGGGAGGGGGCAAAGGATCTGGGAGCGTTAAGAATGTGTGGAAGGCGAGAACATTGCCTCGGAGAGCAAAAATGGGCATGTTTGAAGGAATATGTTGCGAGGCATAGGCTACAGATAGGGTTGTGCCGATGAGGGGGATGTGTTGTAAATGAAATATTTAGGGACAATGTGTTTGAAGTGGTTTGATCGAGTAAGTAATGAAAGGATAAGAGATATGTGTGGTAATAAAAATAGCGTGGTTGAGAGAGCAGAAGAGAGTGTCTTGAAACGATTTGGGCACATGGAGAGAATGGGTGAGGAAAGATAGAGAAAGAGGGTATATGTGTCAGAGGAGGAGGGAACAAGGAGAAGCTGGAGACCAAATTGCAGGTGGAAGGATGGAGTGAAAATGATTCTGAGCGATCGGTGGCCTGAACATACAAAGGGTGAAAGTCGTTTACACTCAATCTCTATCTGTCATGTATAATGCACCGAAACCACAGCTCCCTTTCCACATCCAGGCCCCACACAACTTTCCATTGTTTACCCCAGACGCTTCACATGCCCTGGTACAATCCATTGACAGCACGTCGACCCCGATATACCACATCGTTCCAGTTCACTCTATTCCTTGCACGCTTTTCACCTTCCTGCATGTCCAGGCCCCGATCGCTCAAAATCTTTTTCACTCCATCTTTCCACCTCCAATTTGGTTTCCCACTTCTCCTCGTTCCCTCCACCTCTGACACATATATCCTCTTTGTCAATCTCTCCTCACTCATTTCCTCCATGCAACCAAACCATTTCAATACACCCTTTTCTGCTCTCTCAACCACACTCTTCTTATTACCACACATCTCTCTTACCCTTTCATTACTTACTCAACCAAACCACCTCACACCACATATTGTCCTTAAACATCTCATTTCCAACACATCCAACCTCCTCCGCATAACCCTATCTATAGCCCACACCTCGCCACCATATAACATTGTTGGAACCACTATTCCTTCGAACATACCCATTTTTGCTTTCCGAGATAATGTTCTCGACTTCCACACATTTTCATCGCTCTCAGAACATTCGCCCCCTCCCCCACCCTATGACTCACTTCCGTTTCCATGGTTTCATCCGCTGCCAAATCCACTCCCAGATATCTAAAACACCTTACTTCCTCCAGTTTTTCTCCATTCAAACTTACCTCCCAATTGACTTGTCCCCCAACCCTACTGTACCTAATAACCTTGCTGTTATTCACATTTAGTCTCAGATCTCTTCTTTCACACATATTACCAAACTCAGTCACCAGCTAATGCAGTCTCTCACCCGAATCAGCCATCAGTGCTGTTATCTTCAGCGAACAACAACTGACTCACTTCCCAACCCTCTCATCTACAAGAGACTGTATGCTTGCCCCTCTTTCCAAAACTCTTGCATTCACCTACCTAAACAATCCCATCCATAAACAAATTAAACAACCATTGAGACATCACGCACCCCTGCTGTAAACCGACATTCACTGGGAAACATTCGCTCTCCTCTCTTCCTACTCATACACATGACTTACATCCTCCATAAAAAGTTTTCACTGCTTCCAGCAACTTGCCTCCCACACCATATACTCTTAATACCTTCCAAAGAGCATCTCTATCGACTCTATCATATGCCTTCTCCAGACCCATAAATGCTACATAAAAATCCATTTGTTTTTCTAAGCATTTCTCACATACTTTCTTCAAAACAAACACCTGATCCACACATCCTCTACCACTTCTGAAACCACACTGCTCTTCCCCAATCTGATGTTCTGTACTCGCCTTCACCCTCTCAATCAATATCCTTCCATATAATTTCCCAGGAATACTCAACAAACTTATGCCTCTGTAATTCAAACCCTCACCTTTATCCCCTTTGCCTTTGTACAATGGCACTATGCATGCATTCCGCCAATCCTCAGGCACTTCACCATTTCTATCTATCAATCTCTCTCTCTCTCTCTCTCTCTCTCTCTCTCTCTCTCTCTCTCTCTCTCTCTATATATATATATATATATATATATATATATATATATATATATATATATATATATATATATATATACATATAGCGCTAACAAACAGACGAGGAATAGCCTAACCCACCTACATACACTTGTACATATGCATACTTGCTGATTTCATCCATTCCCGTCACCACCCGGCCACACATGAAATAGGAACCCCCTCTCCTCCCTCCCTCTAGCGAGTCAGTGCCAGGGAAAGGCAAAAAAGACCACATTCGTTCGCACTCATTCTCTAGCTGTCATTTGTAATGCACCGAAACTATAGCTCCCTTTCCACATCCAAGCCCCGCAGACCTTTCAATGGCGCCTTATATGCCATGGATCAATCTATTTACAGCACGTCGATCCCTGTATACCACATCGTTCCTATTCACTCTTTTCCTTGCACGACTTTCACCCTTTGTATGTTCAGGCCACCGATCGCTCAAAATCATTTTCACTCCATCCTTCCGCCTCCAATTTGGTCTCCCGCTTCTCCTTGTTCCCTCCTCCTCTGACACATATACCCTCTCTCTCTATCTTTCCTCACCCATTCTCTCCATGTGCCTAAATCGTTTCAAGACGCCCTCTTCTGCTCTCTCAACCACGGTCTTTTCATTACCACACATATCTCTTATCCTTTCATTACTTACTCGATCAAACCACTTCAAACATATTGTCCTTAAATATTTCATTTACAACACATCCCCCTCATCCCCACAACCTTATCTGTAGCCTACGCCTCGCAACATAGGCAAAGTTCAAGGGTACAGGGGAAAAGTGGTTTGGGAAAGTCTTCGGAGTAAAGTCATGGGTTGGTGAGAGGACAAGAGCAAAGGAGTAGCATTACTCCTAAAGCAGGAGTTGTGGGAGTATGCGATAGAATGTAAGAAAGTATACTCGAGATTGATTTGGGTAAAACTAGTGGATGGAGAGAGATTGGTGATCACTGGTACCTATGCACTTGGTCATGAGAAGAAAGATCATGAGCGGCAAATGTTTTGAGATCAGCTAAGTCAGTGTGTTAGTAGCTTTGATGCACAAGACCGGTTTAGAGTGACAGGTGATTTGAATGCAAAGGTGAGTAATGTGGCAGTTAAGGGTAAATTGATGTAAATGGGGTGTTCAGTGTTGTAAATGGAAATGGTGAAGAACTTGTTGATTTTTGTGCTGAAAAAAGACTGGTGACTGGGAATACCTAGTTTAAAAAGAGACATATACATAAGTATACGTATATAAGTAGGAGAGATGGCCAGAGAACATTATTGGATCACCTTTTGATTGATAGGCGCGTGAAAGAGATACTTTTGGATGTTAATGTGCTGAAAGGTGTAACTGGAGGGATGTCTGATCATTATCTTGTGGAGGCGAAGGTGAACATTTGTAGAGGTTTTCAGAAAAGAAAAGAGAATGTTGGGGTGAAGAGACTAGTTAGAGTAAGTGAGCTTGGAAAGGAGATGTGTGAGGAAGTACCAAGAGAGATTGAGGGTAGAATGGGAAAAGGTGAGAGCAAATGATGTAAGGTGGGGGGGGGGGGGGATTGGATGTATTTAGGGTAGCAGCGATGGCTTGCGCAAAAAATGCTTGTGGCATGAAAATCGTGGGAGGTAGGCAGATTAGAAAGGGTAGTGAGTGGTGTGATGAAGAAGTAAGATTATTAGTGAAAGAGAAGAGAGAGGCGTTTGGGCGAGTTTTGCAGGGAAGTAGTGCGAATGACTGGGAGATGTATAAAAGAAAGAGGTAGGAGGTCAAGAGAAAGGTGCAGGAGGTGAAAAGAGGGCTAATGAGAGTTTCGGTGAGAGAGTATCATTAAATTTTAGGAAGAATAAAAAGATGCTTTGGAAGGAGGTAGAGAAAGTGCGTAAGACAAGGGGAGAAATGGGAACATCGGTGAAGGGAGCTAATGGGGAGGAAATAACAAGTAGTGAAGTGAGAAGGAGATGGAGTGAGTATTTTGAAGTTTTGTTGAATGCGTTTGATGATAGAGTGGCAGTTATAGGGTATTTTGGTTGAGATGGTATGCGAAGTGAGAGGGTCAGGAAGGATAGTTTGGTAAACAGAGAAGAGGTAGTGAAAGCATTGCAGAAGATGAAAGCCGGCGAGGTGGCGGGATTAAATGGTATTGCAGGTGGAATCTATTAGAAAAGGGGTGACTGTGTTGTTGACTGGTTGGTAAGGATATTCGATATATGTGTGGTTTATGGTGAAGTGCCTGAGGATTGGCGGAATGCATACTTAGTGCTATTGTACAAGGCAAAGGGGGTAAAGGTGAGTGTACAAATTACAGAGATATAAGTCTGTTGAGTATTCCTGGGAAATTATATGGGAGGGTATTGACTGAGAGGGTGAAGGCATGTGTAGAGCATCAGATTTTGGAGGAGCAGTGTGGTTTCAGGAGTGGTAGAGGATGTGTTGATCAAGTGTTTTCTTTGAAGAATATATGTGAGAAATACTTAGAAAAATAGATGAT